>NC_056737.1:298997027-299144527 GCF_019279795.1 Protopterus annectens
AAACCACTAAGTCAGAAATGAAAAACAGGGATAAAGCTTGGCAGCACTGGCCAAAACCAAAACCCCTCAACTAGACAGAAATTCCTAGAACTACGCAATAGAGTCAAAAAGCTAATGAAACAGGACAAATTCCATTATTACCAGTCTGCCCCTAGACTCCTCCCAACACAGCCCCAAACAATTCTGGTCCTCCATAAACTCCATCCTCCACCCAGATAAAGTCAGTACCCCTCCTCCTAACATCCCTCACTCTTCCAAAAATATTGCTAGTGCATTCAACACACACTTCACACAAACCATACTATCACTAGCTAAACAACACAACCTCCCTCCCCTCCAACTCACACTTTCAACTAGTAATCTCCCCACTGCCTTCTCTTTTTCTCCTGTACCTACCTTCAACATAAAAAAAACTCTTAACTAAACTTAAGCCCACCAAATTAGCAGCAGACAACCTTCCAAGTGAATACCTACAGATCGCAGCTGATGGTCTGGCCTAACCAGTATTCATCTTGATTAACCGATCTCTGTCAGAAAGTTACGTTCCCTCACTATGGAAAGCATCACATATAATTGCCCTCCACAGAACTAACCATTTACCCTCCCCATAGCTATTCTCTTCCACTCTCCAAAATACTAGAGAGATGCATTCACACTCGGCTCTCTCACTACGTCCTTACTAACAACCTCCTTTCCAGTACTCAGCATGGTTTCCGACCAAACCATAGCACCACCACTGCCTTACTCTCCTTTACTAACACTGTCCTTCAGCATAAACACAATGGCCATATCTCCTCTGCTACTTTCCTAGAACTATCTAAAGCATTTGACATGGTCCCACACAAACAACACATCTCTGTCCTCAATAACCTATCCTTCTCTCAGTCAGTCACCAACTGGTTTCAGAGTTTCCTGTCTGACCGCCAACAGTCCGTTGTATGGCAGAATGACATAGCTCCCCAACTACCTGTCTCCATAGGGGTTCCCCAAGGATCCATCCTTAGATCCCTACTCTTCTCCATTTTCACCAATAATCTAGCTTCTGCCACCAAGCATGGCACACTCATACAATACGCAGATGACTCGACCATCATATGCTCAGCCCAGTCCCTATCCAAACTGCAAAAAGTCACACAGGAAGCCTTTTCCTCTGTTGAAACTTGGTTATTCGATGCCCAATTAGTACTCAACCCAAACAAAACTAAACTACTCCTCTTCCAACCCACCAAACATACTCAAAACAACTCTGTTTAACATCACAGCAAAAGACAACACCACTATACACCCAACAGAACACACAAAATTGCTAGGAGTGGAAATAGACTGTAAACTACAATTTGACATTCACATATCCATGACCATAAAAAAAAGTCCACAGAAAACTAGGAGCATTATACAGAAGTGAGCAACTTCTCACCAAAGCAGCAAAGATTTCAGTAGCAAATTCCCACCTTATCTCCACCCTACTTTATGCCTCTCCAATATATACCAACCTAAGGCAATGCGATCTAAACAAGCTAGAGACCTGCTACAACAAACTCGCCAAATTCGCCACAGGGGCATCCTACTGTAGTCACCACTGTCTCTCACTTGCTGAACTGGGCTGGCCTGAACTCCCTCCCCTCCTTCAATGGTATCAACTCTCAACTCGCCCACAAACTAGTAAACCATCTATTAAATGTCCCATCCCTCCAGAATCTACTCCAACTCTATCGCACCACCAGACCACTAAGATCCAGCAACAAATATCACTTGCAGATCACTAAAGCCAATAACTCTGCTGGTGAAGCACTATTCTGTTGCGCCATAGCCAAATTATGGAACTCCCTCCTACCCACAGTTACCTCTGTACCATAATGTACCCACTTCAAAACTTTACTAAAAGTGCACTTAAAAACATGCTGGCTATGCCCTTGCAACGTCCACTCTAATATCACCCACCCCATCCAACCACTACCTTTCTTTCCACCCTACTAACTACCTTGAGTATAGCAAGCTTGGATGCTCATAAGGCTACTACTTATTATACAGCAAGAACTTCTTACTGTAACAATTGTTAATGTCTGTTATGTACTTTGCAGATAAAGATTCTAGTTGTCTACTGATGTACTATGTTCTTCATTTGTAACTATGTTTGTAATTGCTATGTTAATCAAATTGTTAATCGCTATGTAAATCCAATGTAACTACTGGCTGTATATTTTGTCGGACACTCCCGGTCAACAAATGCAAGTAAGTAAATAAATAAATAAATAAATAAAATGATGGAGAGAAGGAAGGTTGATATATTGTGCGTGCAAGAGACCAGATTGAAGGGGAGTAGGGCCAGGTGTATAAGAGGTGGGTTCAAATTGTTCTGTCATGGAGTGAATGGGAGGAGAAATGGGGTAGGGGTTATTCTGAAGGAACAGTATGCCAAGAGTATTTTGGAGGTGAAAAGAGTGTTGGATAGAGTGATATGAAGCTGGAAATTGATGGTGTAATGATGAATGTTGTTAGTGCATACGCTCCGCATGTTGGGTGTGCGATGGATGAGAAAGAAGAATTTTGGAGTGAGTTGGATGAAGTGGTGTTGAGTGTATCCAAGAGTGAGAGACTGGTGATTGGAACAAACTTCAATGGGCATGTTGGTGAAGGGAACAGAGGGGATGAGGAAGTGATGGGCAGGTATGGTGTGAAGGAGAGGAATGCAGAAGGTCAGATGGTAGTGGATTTTGCAAAAAGGATGGACATGGCTGTGGTGAATACGTATTTTAAGAAGAGGGAGGAGCATAGGGTGACTTACAAGAGTGGATGAAGATGAATACAGGTGGATTATATCCTATGCAGGAAGGCCAGTCTGAAGGAGATTGGAGACTGTAAAGTGGTGATAGGGGAAAGTGTAGTTAGGCAGAATAGAATGGTGGTCTTTAGGATGACGGTGATCAAGAAGAGAACAAGTGTGAGAGCAGTGCCAAGGATCAAATGGTGGAAGTTGAAAAAGGGTGATTGTGAGGTGGAGTTCAGGGAAGAGTTAAAACAGGCACTGGGGGGCAGTGAAGAGTTACCGAATGGCTGGGTAACTACAGCAGAGATGGTAAGGGAGACAACTAGAAAGGTGCTTGGTGTGACATCTGAACAGAGGAAGGAGGACAAGGAGACCAGTGGTGGAATGAGGAAGTGCAGGAGGGTATACAGAGGAAGAGGCTGGCGAAGAAGTGGGATTGTTAGAGAGATGAAGAAAATAGAGCGGAGTATAAGGAGTTGAGAAGCATGGCAAAGAGAGAGGTGGCAAAGGCTAAGGATAAGGCATATGGAGAGTTGTATGAAAGGTTGGATACTAAAGTGGGAGAAAAGGACCTGTACCGATTGGCTAGACAGAGGGACTGAGCTGGGAAAGATGAGGAGCAGGTAAGGGTGATAAAGGATAGTGAGGGAAACGTACTCACAAGTGAAGAGAGTGTGTTGAGCAGATGGAAAGAGCACTTTGAGGGGCTGATGAATGAGAGAGAGAGAGAAGGTTCGATGATGTGGGGTTAGTGAAACAGATTAGCAGAGAGGAAGTAAGGACAGCTATGAAGAGGATGAAGAATGGAAAGGCTGATGGTCCAGATGAAATACCAGTGGAAGCATGGAGTTGCTTAGGAGAAATGGCAGTGGAGTTTTTAACCAGAATGTTTAATGATATCTTGGAAAGTCCGAGGATGCCTGAGAAGTGGAGAAAGTGTTTTGGTACCTATTTTTAAGAGTAAGGGTGATGTGCAGAGCTGTAGTAACTACAGAGGGATAAAACTGATCAGTCACAGCCTGAAGTTATGGGAAAGAGTAGTGGAAGCTAGGTTATGAAAGGAGGTGATGATCAGTGATCAGCAGTATGGTTTTATGCTGGGAAAGAGCACTGCAGATGCAATGTTTGCTTTGAGAGTGCTGATGGAGAAATATAGAGAAGGTCAGAAGGAGTTGCATTGTGTCTTTGTGGACTTGGAGAAAGCATATAATAGAGTGACTAGAGAGGAGTTGTGGTATTGTATGAGGAAGTCAGGAGTGGCAGAGAGGTATGTAAGTGTGGTACAGGATATGTACAAGGGTAGTGTGACAGTGGTGAAGTTTGCAGTGGGAGTGATAGATGCATTTAAGGTGGATGTGGGATTGCATCAAGGATCAGCTCTGAGCCCTTTCTTATTTGCAGTGGTGATGGACAGGTTGACAGACGAAATCAGACAGGTGGGCCCCATGGACTATGATGTTTGCAGATGACATAGTGGTTTGTAGTGAGAGTAGAGACCACATTGAAGAGACCCTGGAGAGGTGGAGATATGCTCTAGAGAGGACTAAGACAGAATATATGTGTTTGAATGAGAGGGAGTATAGAGGAATGGTGAGGATGCAGGTCGTAGAGTTGACGAAAGTGGATTAGTTTAAGTACTTGGGATCAACAGTTCAGAGTAATGGTGAGTGTGGAAGAGAGGTGAAGAAGGGAGTACAGGCAGGGTGGAATGGGTGGAGAAGAGTGTCAGGAGTGATTTGTGACAGACTGGTACCAGTAAGAGTGAAAGGGAAGGTGTACAAGAGGGTAGTGAAACCAGCTATGTTGTATGGGTTGGAGACGGTTGCACTGACAAAAAGGCAGGAGTCAGAGCTGGAAGTGGCAGAGATAAAGATGTTAAGATTTGCAATGGGTGTGACAAGGATGGACAGGATTTAGGAATCGGTATATTAGAGGGTCAGCTCAGGTTGGACAGTTTGGAGACAAAGTCACCCCCCGGGATCCATAATAGACTGGATCCTAGTCTCCAATCCAAACAAAATAACTCTCTCTGGCACTATCCCAGACACCTTTAGTGACCATCTCCCTGCTTTCATTCACCGTTCAGCAAATTCCACCCAATATCAACACCTTTACTTACCCACTCACAATCTCAACAACTTCAACCCCACAATTTTCTCAAACATTTTTAAACAAATTAATTGGCAAATCCTAAATACTCTCCCCTGTGACAAAGCTGTAGAACATTTCAATTCTGTCTTCCTAAATACTCTCAACTTCCTAGCCCCTCTAAGAAACAAGAGAGTCAAAGCTAATCCTGCCCCGTGGCTGTCTAAAGAAACAAAACAAATCATGCACCATAGGGACAAATCCTGGAAGCTTTACCAGAAAAATAAAATGCCCACTACCTTGCTCAAATATACTCAACTTTGTAACCATGTAAAAAACTAGCCACCTTGGATAAAAAAAACTACTATAACAAAACTCCAGTCCAACAGTAATAAGAACCCAAAACAATTCTGGAAATCAGTTAATTCCCTTCTCCATCCAGGGTCCAAAAATAATCCCTGCCCTGACAAAAGTATAACTGACACTGAGCTGAGCTCTCTCTTCAACTCATTTTTCACTGAATTCATAGCTAACCTAACCAAAACTTTCCCTAACAACAATCCTCTCAACTCTCACTCTTCAACACACAACACCCCCAATAACTGTCCCCTTAATTTCCAGCTCAAACCAGTTTCTACCATTATAATAAAAAGGCTCTTATCCAAATTAAAGCCATGTTCTAATGCCCCTGACAACATACCCTCTTCCTTCCGCAAATGTGCTGCTGATGGTATCATCATCAGTATCCTAATAAACAGATCTTTAAGAGTCATACGTACCCAAACTCTTGCGCTCAGCCTACATTCTTCCCCTTCACAAAGGAGGCAAAAACACAAATATTTCCAATTTCCGCCCCATTGCCTTACTCTCTCCTATCTCAAAAATACTAGAAAAATGTGTCCATCATCAACTTATGCCTTTCTTAACCCAAAATCAACTCCTAACACCCACCCAACATGACTTCCGCCCTGGCCACAGCGCCATAACTGTATATACATTGATATATATATATATATATATATATATATATATATATATATGTATTTTTAATGGATACACCTTTAAATAACATTGAATACACTACAATTATGTGGGAGGCTATAACCCCCACCCCCCTTACTTAATGTTCTCACTCCAGGGTCGCACTGCAGTGCGGCTGGGGCTATGTTTCATTTTCAACCAAATGAAATTCGACTAAATGAATGGGATCCATATGTGTATATATCTATATCTGTATATCATATATATATATATATATGTGTGTGTGTGTGTATGTATATCTATTATGTGTGTATGTATATATATAATTAATAAATATATATATATATATATATATATATATGTGTGTGTGTATATATGTATGTGTGTATATATATATATATATATATATATATATATATATATATATATATATATATATTTATATCCGTGTGTGTATGTATATGTATATAATATTTTTTTTTTTTATTTGGTCACTTAACATTCCCCCTTATGCCACTTCTTCCTTTCGTTACAGTTTTGTGGTACTTCCTTTCCTCCTTTTCTTCACTATCAAAACAATATAGCATTTAATAGTTATACTGATCTATCATTATTGCTAATATTTATTTTACATCAGGCATTTGGTTTTTAAACTGAATAACTCTTTAACATTGTGGTTAGTGAGTAGTGCTTGAACTTGCTATTTACTATGTTTTTGACTGCTGCTTAATACTTTTATATTCTACAGTTTAAAATTTGCTTGACTGAAGTGACCACTTTTATTCTTTAGTTTCTTAGGAATGCCTGCATTTATCATTTGCCATAATGGACAGGGAAAAGACCTTTGCCTTTTCAAAGTACCAGTAGTGTGGGCATGAGATCCTCACCCCAAAGACCCACAGAATTTATTTGTGATTTGCTTGGGTTAGGACATTTGACAGCAGATCATAGTGATTTATTTGCAAACAAACTTTAGCATATGTGGTACATTCAAGGAATAAGCAAATACTTAAAGGCCCTGTAAAAGGTGAACCCCATAAGGAGGAGAATAGTACTGAAAAGAAAAAAGAAACGTGAAGAATAATGGCATATAGTGGCAAAATATTGTAATGTTTCTTCACCATGTAAGATTCCTAGAGTAGAAGTTTCTACCAGGGCATTCCAGGGTACTGTTGGTGCCAGCAGTGCTCTTCTTTTGAGCTCGATGGGCCTGATCATTTGTGGTCTTCTGTCTTGGCTCCAGTGAGAAAAACGGGTAGTTTCTGCTTAGAGTGGAAGACTTGCAAGTTCTTACACTTCAGACTTGCCTCCATCCTTTCATTTAGATCCTGTAGGCCTGTGTGTAGCTCTTTTTGTTCCCTTAGATGTGGAGAAAATTATGTCTTTTCCAAAAGATTAGCCAGAACTGTGTCATGTAGTCCCCCTCTGTGTCCAAAAATAACCCCCACCCTCTGCTTCTTTGGTTCTTATCCTGGGCCATATGTCATTACCAGGAGTATCAGGGCTGTCTTTGGAGTCCATTGTGTTACTTTCACCACAAACTTTTAAATTTCACATGGTATTGACTCCATTTGGTACTGGTAACATCGGAGTTGGTGGCTAGAGTGACTAAACCCTAAGGTGCTAATTGCCAGGACTTTGATGCTGAGATAGATTTGACACCCTCTGGTATATTCACTGTGTCAGCTGGCATTCAACTCCTTGATGTAAACCTGGTGTCATGTGGCCATGGCATTGCCCTGGGTTATGGCTTTGCACTGAATGTTACAGTGCCGACTACTGAGATGGAAGAGATGGTCACAAGGAAGCCCTTGAGGTTTTCATTTATTTATTTATTTCAGCTTGATTACCGGGGAGGTCCACTGGGCTTTGGGGCCCGTTTTCAGTGGAGCCCCGGGGAGAAAAGCTCCACAAAAACAACAAACAAACAATATTGATTACAAAAGAGTTCAGTTAAAAATATAACAATAGATGAAACAGGATTTTACAAACAGCTTACAATAGAAAAGTCTAATGGCAGAATAGTAAAATTAAAATTTTTAGTTAGGTTTCAGCACAGAAAGAAAAAAATGAAGTAAAATAGTTTAGGTTAGAGAAAGCAGGAGGTAATAACTTGAGCTAGGAATATAGCAGAGAAAAGGAGAAAAAGAAGGCCAGCCTAGGGTGACTTAGCAGTTGATTCATCAAGTAAGAAATATAAAAGTGGCCTATATAGCTAGTATTTAGGAGAGACAAAAGAGAGTTTAGTAGAGAATGGAAGTTAGCCTGGGGAGAAGGAGGAGGATGGTTTGAAAGGAGTAGGTTGAAGAGTGCAGTTGCAAATTCAATTTAGATAGAGGTGGGAATGAAGTAATGTTTTGAAGTTGTTTAGGTTGTGGCAGGATCTAACAGAGGTGGGTAGGGCATTCCATTTTTTAGCAAGGGTGAAGGATAAAAGCATTTGGCCAGCTGGGCGCTTGGGTTCTTGTACAGTGATCAAGTTTTGATGAGAAGATCTAAGGGATCTAGGAGGGCTATAAGGTAGAAGAATGTTGGAAAGAGCAGGTCAGCTAGTTGGATGGAACAGTAGTTTATGGGCTATGGTGAGTTGGAAAAAGGTCAGTTGATTGGGGAGTTCAAGCCAATTTAGAGAGTGGAGGGGAGAGCAGTGATGAATGATGGACTTGGCATTAGTAGCAAATCTGGATATTTTGTTATAGCATTGTTCCAATTTGAAGGAGAGATAAGACGATAGATTAGTGAGCAGAGGAGCGCCATAAAGTAGAGAGGGAAGGAGATAAGTGGAGGCGAGGGTTAGCCTAGTGGAAGGAGACAGAAAGTGGTTATTTCTGTACAATAATGTTCATCCGTGGAGTAGGTACCCCAACCATACACTGCCTTGGCTCTTTTGGCTGTATGTGTGTGTGTGTGTGTCTGTGTGTGTTTTTCCCAGCAGGCCAGCAGGACTACAAATTGGAAGTCCCTTTAAGACCCAGACATTGTAGGGAGAAATTGTTTGTGAAATGCTTTGGACAGTTCTCCTCCAAGCATTCATATGATGAGGATGTGTGAGAGGAAACTCTGCATTAGAGTTGTGTACACCAGCCATGGATCTTGATGAAGTTGTATCTTCCTCTCAGTCCCCCCAAAAGACCCCAGGTTTGGGGAAATCCTAGAAAATATGTTGTAAATGGGATATTGGCTTTTTGGCTGTACCTATCTTGTGCAAGATGTCCTTCATATCCATCCCTCAGCCATGTTGGTGGTCACATCACCTGATAGAATGGTAGATTTGGCTTGTCATTGGGCCTGGAAAGAGCCTAATGTTGTGGAGCCTGTATTCAGAAAAACTGCATAAAGTACTTGGGCCTCCCAAAGATAAGTTTAACTGGAGCAAGGGACCTCTTGTGGAGTATACTGCTTTGTTGTCTGCCCCTAAGAGCAAGGCTCTAGGGGGTTGCCCATGTCATTCATCCTCCTGACAAAGAATCCAGGGCCATGGATCTCCCAGGAAAGTTTGTATGCTTCAGGTACCTTCCAGTTAAAGCAGTTGGTTATATAATGCATATAATAATATTTTGTATGGATCTAGCTGACAAAGCACTGCAACAGAGTGAGCAGGAAGGCAAGAAGCACACTGCTTTTGAGGTTAAATTGCCAGGCCCCCAAAGATCCTTTTAGCTGGGAGCCACAAGGGAGCAAATAATATCTTTTCAAAAAATCTAAAATGTCCCAGTATGTGCAACATAGAAGAAAAACTCCCCACAAACATGTTAAGTTCTGTAATGACCACCACCCTAGTGGTAGAGGTGGCCCACAAATGTGGGATTTAATGGTCCCTCCCATGGATGCAGGCAGCAGAATCCTTGAAAGGCTGTCTGATTGTCATTCTCTAGAGGCAGTCGGGGAGGCTGTCTTTTCCTTGCATCCCACGTCATTGATGGCCATTGCACAGTACATTTGGATTAAGGAAGCCCTAGCCAGATGCTATTCAAGTCCCTTTTCAAAAAACACCACTGCTGCCTTCTCTTCGTCTACACATTCCATCCCATCAAAAGAAGGGGGCAACTCTGCCAACTTTCTTCAAAATAGAGCAATCCAAGAGGTCCCACCAAACCAGAGATAATTATTTTACTTGAAGTTCTTCTTAGCACTGAAGAAGAAGACAAAGGACTTCAAGCCTTTAATTGGATAATGAGCCGATACTGCACTTAAAATCCAGTCCAGAAAGTCCTTGTAAAAATTGAAAGCCATTTTAATTTTAAACATAAAATTCAGTGTAAAAGACTCATACACCACAAAAATGGCTGTGGTTTTATCTATCAATAGGCAAAGGGGAGTAGTCGTATTTCCTCTCTTTCAGGGAGCAGTGAGGGGATAGGAATGGGCCCGCAGTTCGCAGTGTATATCTGGGTCAAGCCAATTCCTCATGTGTGGTGTGTAGAAACGTGTATAGTGAGAATGCTTTTCTGTCACTGGAGAGAAGTTTTCTTGCATCATTTTGTTTTACCTGCCAGCATCAAATGCAGCAGCTTCTTTTCCTTAATACCTTCTCAGGGTGAGACTCCTAGACTTGCTATAAGCCATCCTTGGTCCCGAATCTTCTCTATGACTTCCGTCCATTGTCCCTCAGAAAGGCAAGCTGTGCTAACCAGATGTCATTCTCATAGCACCATTTCAGGTTTTATTTCCTCAGCTATGGTCTCGCTTGATAAGGAAACCATGCTTTCTTGAACATTATTTAAAGATTTCTGTCACACTTTTGTGTGGCAAGCTTTCCTCAGAAGTTTGGTCCTTCAAGTTAACTGTATGTCTTCTCCATTTCCAGTGATGGCCAGGGACCAACATTACTCTACAGGGGTGGCCCAGTTAGTAACTGCAGCCCAAAAACCCTCTCCTAGAAAAACCTGTAAAGATAAGGGGTTCAAATTTGCTTTTGTGCACATCACAACAAAGGCTGGGTCCACTGACAACAGCACTTTCCTTGGCCCTTCTGTTTTTATCAGATTTATTTGATAAGAAATCTAGTTTTTCTGCAGTAAAAGGTCATTTGACTGCCATGTTGACTTTCCATTGAGGCTCCAACTGTTCATTGTTGGCTTTTCAGTGTGTATTCCAGCCTTTTTAAGAGGAGTGTTTTATTTTTGTTTGGACCCTCTTGCAAGGATCCTGCATTTGTGTGGGGCTTGAATTTTATTTTAGAAAAATTGACTTCAGCCACATTAGAGCCAGTAGACAGACTTCAAAATTCTCTCCTGGAAAACTTTAATGGCTGCAACATCAGGTAAGAATAATTCTGAAATTACATGCTGTTTTTTGGTCACATCTCCTTACATTGTTTTTCAAAAAGAGTTGTACTCAAACTGATCCAGTCTTCATGCCCAGAGTTGCCGTAGATCTTAATTGAAGGCTAATGTTAAGTTTTCTTTCCACATTACTCCAATGTCAGTAGACAGCTTTGTTTCTGGGTACACTGCACCAAAAACACACGACAAGACAAGCCATAATTTTGTTTTGTTTTTTTTACCATAAACAGATTGGGGACAATGTTAAAATGATAATACTGTCCAGTAGGCTATCTGATTACATTTCCTTCTGCTACACATCCAGTCAGAAAAACTTGCAAGCTAAACCAAAAGCTCATTCCACAAGATATGTAGCAACTTTGTCAGCCTTCAAGAATTTGTCAGTGGGTGATGTTTGTGCAGCAGTGACATGGATTTTATTGTATATGTTTGCCTAACATTAGAAACTTTACATTACTTCAAAGTCAGCTGCCTCTTTGGGGTCACCATTCTGTGGGGTATTTTTATCATGAGACCGCCCGTCCTCTTTAGCTGTGGATTCATTCAACTTTTACACTGTGTGGACAGAATCACCACAGGTACAAAAGCTGTATACTTGCCATAGTGATAGATGTATTTGTCGCTTGTCTGTAGGCTGTAATAATGTATACATTTTATATAAATAAGTAAGTGTGTGTGTGTGTGTGTGTGTGTGTGTGTGTGTGTGTGTGTGTGTATGTATGTATGTATGTATGTATATATATATACACACACACACATATATATATATATTCATATATATATGAATATTTTATATACATATGTATGTGTGTGTGTGTATGTATGTATGTATATATATATATATATATATATATATATATATATATATATATATAGACACACACATACACACTTTCTCTCTCTCTCTCTCTATATATATATATATATATATATATAGAGAGAGAGAGAGAGAGAGTGTGAAAGTGTGTGTGCATGTATATATATATATATCTATATATATCTATATATATATATATATATATATATATATATGTATATATGTATATAGACTGTATTCTCTGTAAATAATACCTAACCAGGGAATAAGGCCTAGCATGCTTTTCCAGAGTGGTCATGATATAAGCCGTACCACAAAAATAAGCCCCAGTTAAGCTCGTCAACAGCAGACGATGGACGTGTTGAATTATAAAATATTATTGACACCTGTTGACTGAGGTTATCATTCTCTGCTCACCATTTTCAGACCATTTGGACACTCAACTACTTCTCTTTGCAGAAAGTCATAAGATTCTTTCCCTGGGAGTCCTTCAAGATTCTTACTGTAATCCTAATCCTCACTCACACTTGACGGTTGAGATCCTTGGCCTATAAGCACTTGCAGGTATACTTTGATTGGTCAAAGTACAGACAATGCACCTAAAACGTGCGCACTTGATAACAAACGGCTGTGGTGTCATCTTAACCGTTGCCGTTTTGTGTTGCCACTCGTGTTTTGTAAGTCTTCAGTTAACCCCCCCCCCCCCCCCCAGACAAGATGAGTGCAAAAAGAAAGAGCTATTTCGTTGAGTACAAGAATGGAATTGTGGAGGACTCCCAGGGAAAGAATCTGATGGCTTTCTGCAAAGAGAAGTTGGATCTTCGAATGGTCTGAAAGTGGCATGCAGCATATGATAACCTCAGTCAACAGGCTGAAGAGGGAAATGCTAAGAAGTGCAAGTGTGGATCAGGCCAGCAACCATTATTTCCTGAGCTGAAAGACATCATCTGTGAAAGGATTGCTAACAAGAGAGCAAAGGCTTTGGGTGTGCGCAGGGCTGATATTCAAGCATTTGACCTTGCGATGGCACCACAGTTAGCAATATCCCCAGACAAATTCAAATCATCACAACATTGGCTGGATGGCTTCCTTCAGTGATATGAACTGTCTCTAAGAAAATCAAAAACACTGTTCAAGCTGGAAAATACTGAATTTATTAAATGTGCACTTGCATTCAAGTCCTTTGTTGATGGCATCGGCTTTTCTAAATACCAACTCTCCAACATGATTGCTTTGGATGAAACTGCAGTTTTTATGGGCCAAGGATTTCAAACAACAATTGATCAGAGGGGTGCCTTGTCAGTCCACATTCCCTCCACTGGTTACGAAAATGCATGTGTTTACCTGTATTTTGGCAGTTAATCTAGATGAAAGAAAACCCCACCCTGTAATCATTAGAAAGGGCAAGAAAGATAAGATTGAACGTGTTTCAGGCATTTACATTCTTGAAACGGAAAGATCCTGGTGCACACAAGCAGTTGCAAGGAAGTGGGTCGATGTAATGCTGCCACTTCTTTTGCAAGGTGGCGAAAGAGGTATGCTAGTCTGGGATTGAGCCAGCACTCACCACGCTAAAGACATGAAGAAATTCCTTGCACGGAGAAGAATAGATCAAATAATGATTCCCGCAGGAATGACTGCCCATCTCCAGACTCTTGATATTGCAAAAAACAAACCATTCAAGGAACATTTGTGCATGGAACTCAATGATTACAGTGAAAATAGAATGGAGAGAAATCAGCATGGAAACTTTGTGAAGCCTAGCCTACAAGAGGTCGTGACTTGGTTGAAAAATTCATGGGATAAAATCCCTGACAGCTGTGTTGCCAATGCATTACGAGCAGGCTAATTGGACAAGCAGTGCTCATTTAAGGAGAGCTCTATTGCTAGGCATGACAGATTGGGGCCAATGGTTCTACAGGAAATGGAGTCGCAAAAAATTCAGGCTGGAATTCGGGGGTTGGAGACTTATGACAATGTTCCAGAAAAAGGTGACATGACTGTATTTGAATAACTTTTCCATTATTGGGGCAACAGAATGGATTGCTTCTGCTTTCAGCTGCCAGCAAGCTCTTGTCAATTTGTTTGACATTATTGTATTAAGGTTAAGTTTCATTATCAAGGGGTAATTAACAAAGTAAGGCCACTAGTTCCCAGACTCCATTTTTATGACTTTCCATCATTCTTCTCTTACGGTTTGAGTAAGGAATAAAGAAAGGATCACCACTCATAGTAGCAGTTGTTCACCTGATCTGAAGTAGTTAACTTCATTTGATCAGCAACCTGTGGGTATCTGATCCGACCTGGATCCAAGCCGGGCAGCTCTCCAAGCTAAAGATCTGAGCTCCAAGCTCCTCCCCCTTAACCATAATACCCTGCTACCTCCTTGTAGTCCTCTGATCTCGTTTGCCACGGCTTTAACAAGCACGAGTTATGAGATCCTGGTGGTTAGGTAGGAAGTATTTGTCAAATTCTTGACTTTTGGTAAAATTAGTTGTGTGTTTGTGTTTAGTTTAAACCCATTAGCTTAGCTTAATTTTAATATAGTCACCCTTCCCCTTATTCTTGTGTGTCTGTGTGTGTGGTTGTGTTTTTGGTTATGGCCGAAGGCCATTTTTTCCAAGTGCTCTGAGTGTGGCCATAAGCTCTCCCCAGCCGATGGCCACACTCAGTGCGTTCTTTGCCTGGGGGTAGCACATTTGTCATCGAGCTGCCATATCTGCGCAGCCTTTAACCCCCTGGCTGTGAGGGATAGGAGGAACAAGCTGATCCTGGTGGGTCTTTTGCCCGCGGAGTCTGCTTCTTCCTCCTCCCCCTCAGTGGCTCCAGCCGCGGCTGCGGCTGTTCAGCCAGCTGTACTTTCTCCCCTGGCTGGGACTCAACCTCCCACCATTTCCCAGGGAGAGAAGGAGGCAAAGAGAAAAGAAAGGAGAGAGAGAGAGGGGGAGAAAGATAGAAAGAGAGAGAGAGAGAGGGATAGAGAGAAGCATAGGTGCCACAAGCAGCGGGCTGACTCTGCTCCTTCGGCCCCGCCGGCTAAACAGCTCTCTTCTCCCCTGAAGATTTCTGGGTCTTCCCCCTTTCGGCTCCGTTTCCCACGTTTTTCGCCGGAGCCGGAGGAGGAGCCCCGGCCATCTTCGAGGTCGTTGCGGCGGCCTTCCCGGCCAGCTTCAGCGGCCTCTTTTAGGTCGAAACGAAGCCTTTCAGATGCTGACATGGACCGGATGATGCGTCACTTCCTACAAGCCCAGATGCAGATGGGAGTGCTCCTGCGCCCCTCCTCCGGGGGGGAGCTCGGCCCCATTTTTTGCCCCCATGGCTCCTTCTCCGAACCATTATCTGGTTTCGGAGCCAACATCGGATCCGAGTAGTCTCTGAGTCAGGGAGTCGACGCCGACAGTAGTTGCTACTTCGCCGGCCATGCCCTCGAGTTTGTCGGATCCATTTTCAGATCCGAGGTCTCAGAGTCGAGAGGTGCGCGTCTGATCCGAGGAGGTAGTTGTATCTTCGGCTCTGTTGCAGTCGGAGCACAATTCCCTTTTGGGTCCGATCGCTTCGGTTCCGACTCCGATCCCAGCGTTGGATCCAAGGGTGTTACTCATGGAACCCAGGGACAGCAGTTCACCTTCGGCCTTTGACGTGGTGGAGAGGGTTCTCTTGACAGGTTTGAGAACCCCTGCTCATGCTACGGATCCAGCCACCATTCCCTTGCAGATGGGCTTGTCTTCCATCATCCGGCCCCAGGGACAGCCTTCATCGACACCCCAGTCAGTCCCACTGAAGGAATATGACCCTGTTGGTGAGCCCTCCTCGGACAGTCCCGCCGAGGAGGTCCCTCACAAATGTAGGTGTAAAAGGAGGCACTTGGACTCTTCCTAGTCCCTCACGGTAGACACTGATTTAGAGGAAGGGGAAGGTTCCCCCAGGTCACCCCCGAGGTCATCTCCTTTGGAGACTTTATGGAAATGCACCTAAAAGTGGGGTGGTCAGCCCAAAAGCCTTCCTCGGATGAGTCTGTGTTTCTGGAGGCATTTGACGCAGGCCCGTCTACCTCTTGGGTGTCCCCTCCAGCCGACACCCTGGTAGACCTCATTACTACCAGGGCATGGAAGGAGCCGGACACTGTAGAGCCAATCCCCAGGAGACCAGATAAGATCCTTAGTCCCCCTGTGGATAGGACAACGTGGAGTAAAGGTTCCCCGGTAGATGCCATGGTGGTGGCGGCTGCCTCCAAGAAGGAACTGGCACAGGATAGTTCCTCGGTCCATCCTCCTGATAAGGAGTCTCGGATGATGGATAACATTGGAAAGCGGATGTTTGCTTCAGCTACCTTTTCTATAAGGGCGCTGAACTACTTGGCCCACGTGATTAGGCTTCAATGGGATATGGTGAAGGAATATGCTGAGTCTCCCCTTGACTCCATGTCGGCCGAGGACAAACAGACCTTCTCGACTCGCATGGCCACTCTAAAATCTGTGTCAAACACTTCTATACGGCTACTCTCCCATGCCACGGAGGGGGCTGCTAGATCCAGAGGATCAGGCATTGGCTTACGGCGTCACGCCTGGCTCCAACTTTGCGATTTTGTGGAACCCTTCAAGGCGTCCTTCGCGAATGCTCCCTTCGGTTCTACCCTGTTCGACAAGACCATCTGCGATACATTGTTCCAGAGCGAGAAAGACGGGAAGACGCTGTCTGCCGTCGGAATCCGCTTCTCGGCTCCTCAAAGGTCTTTTTCCAGGAACCAGAGATGACAAAAGAAGATGTGGTTCCGGAAGTTTCAGCAGTCCCGTTATGCTCTGGATCCCTCGTCCTTCAGAGGCAGAGGGGGACAAGGTGGACGCCGGCCCAGAGGCAGAGGGGGGCAGAAGAATTTTGGGTCACGAAAACCTTTCTCCGATCGACCCACACAGCAGCTCTGAGGGGTTGCCCAACTGCTCCTCTCTGGAGGCAGTCGGGGGGTGTTTTCCGAAGCACCTGGCGCTATGCGAGTCCATCACGACAGATCGCTGGGTGCTTCGAATAATATCCAGAGGCTACTCTATTCCCTTCATAAACCTTCCTCCTCAATCGAGGCGCCTCCCCGATGTTCCACCCAGTCAGAGGGAGGCTGCAACTTTAGAGATAAAGAAGCTGCTAGAAAAAAGAGCCATCCAGCATGTCCCCCCAGACCAGTCCGGGTTAGGCAATTACTCCAGGTTCTTTTTGGTGCCAAAAAAGACTTGGGACTTAAGACCAATTCTCGACCTTTCTACGGTGAACCTCTTCATTGCCAAGGAGAAATTCCGGATGGTCACTCTTCAATCCATTCTTCCCTTACTGCAGGAGAACGACTGGATGTGCTCCATAGACCTCAAGGATGCGTACTACCACATTCTCATGGACAAACTATCGAGGAGGTTTCTCCGCTTTTGGCTGGGGGCCAGTCATTACCAGTTCAGGGTCCTACCATTCAGCCTCACCACAGCCCCCAGGGTGTTCACCAAGGTCATGGCAGTTGTAGCGGCCCACCTGCGGCTCCAGGGAATACAGGTCTTTCCTTACCTGGATGACTGGCTCCTTACCGCCTCCACCAGGCATATACTCTGATCAGCCAGGGATTGCTTCCTGCTCTTAGCCTCCCAGTTGGAAATCACTATAAATTACAGGAAATAATCTCTTCAACCAATGCAAGTCCTGGACTTCATAGGGGCGAGAATAGATAGGCTTCAGACCAAGGCCTTCTTGACGTCGGACAGGCTTTGCAGCTTAACTCTTCACATCCTAGCACTCCTTCAGTCTCCAGCCCCATCAGCGGAGTTAGTCCTGAGAGCCTTAGGGTCCATGGCAGCAGCAATCAGCCTTTCGCCCCTAGCTCGCTTGCACATGAGGGTCCTCCAGTGGACCTTACAGGTCCAGTGGTCCATCCTTCAACACCCGCTGGACTCTCCAATTCCACTCAGCAGAGTTTGCAGAAATTCCCTCATATGGTGGCTCCAATCTCGGGAGCTTCAGGAAGGACGACCGTTCATAATACCACAGCCCCAAGCCACGGTAACTACGGACGCTTCTCGCCATGGGTGGGGGGAGGGCATTGTATGGGCAGAACTGTCCAAGGTACGTGGACTCGGACAGAGACCGTTCTGCATAGAAATGTTCTGGAGATGAGAGCAGTGCTTCTAGCACTGCAAGCTCTTCATGCCTTTCTCCCTCCAGGGACTATTGCAATTCAGACAGACAACATGTCAGTGGTCTGGTTCATCAACAAACAGGGGGGGTCCAGGTCTTACCCTCTTTGCCGGGAGGCCATGAGAGTTTGGGATTGGGCGATGTCCACCAACCGTTTTCTGTTAGCAACGCACATTCCGGTTTGGTCTAACATCCTAGCAGACAAGCTGAGTAGAACTATCCTCTCACCTTACGAGTGGTCTCTAAACCCCTTAGTAGCGAAACAGAGCTTCCGCAAGTAGGGTCAGCCTTGCTGCGAACTCTTCGCATCACCGTCAAATGCGAAGTGCAGCGAGTTTTTCGCTCTAATTCCCCGGGGGAAAGCCCCAGAGACGCTCTAGTTTATGCTTGGCCATCAGGTGGTCTTTATGCTTATCCTCCTCTTCCATTAATGACAAAGTTTTTACAGAAAGCTCATCGGTTGGGGAACAAGATTATCCTCATTGCCCCATTCTGGCCTCGTCAAACCTGGTTCCCGTACCTACAGTCTCATCTCATAGCTCCTCTTTGGATCTTGGATCCCATCCTGGATCTGATTTCTCATCCTTCGGGATTAGAAACTCTGAATCTGGACGACCTCAAGCTCTCAGCTTGGTTGATCCAGTTCCATTAGTTGCCAGGACTCCCGGTATCTCGTCTGCAGTTAGATCCATCCTGGTAGCAGCGCATAAGCCTTCCACCAGGAAGGTTTACAACGGCAAATGGAAACGGTTTTCCATTTGGGCCTCGCATAAGAATTTGGATCCTTTCACTGCTCCCATTCCAGCAGTGCTTGATTTCCTATCTCATATTTTTCAGCAAGGGGTCAGTTCCTTTACTGTAAAGGTTCAAATGGCTGCCATTTCCCACCTTCACATGGGAGACAATCTTAGTCCTTTAGCTTCCACTAAGATTTGCAAGACCTTCTTAAAAGGAACCTTTCTTTTGAGACCTCCTTTTAGGAATGCTGTTCCACCATGGGACCTGGACCACCCTTTGAACCTGCAGCTTCTGTTGATTTAAAATTCTTATGTTGGAAAACTGCTTTCTTAATAGCTATTACTTCAGCTAGAAGGGCGTCAGAACTTCAGGCACTTTGTAAACCCCCATATCTTGTTTTCCATAAGGACAGAGTCTCTCTCAGGACTAACCCCTCCTTCTTACCTAAAGTGGCTCCTGAGGCGAATATCAGTCTGTCTATTAATCTACCAGTTTTCTTCCCTACCAGAATAAAGGGGAATACAAACTTCATTTGTTAGATGTTCATAGACAGTTGCGCTTTTACCTACACAGAACAGCTGCCTTTCGCAAGTCAGAGCAGGTATTTGTTTCCTTTGCGAAAGAAAAGCGACCCCAAAGCATGATACTGCCACCACCATGCTTCCCTGTGGGGATGGTATTCTTTTGACGATGTGAAGTGGTGTTTTTTGCGCCAAATGTACCTTTTGGAATTGTGCCCAAAAAGTTCAATCTTGGTCTCATCAAGCCATTACACATTTTCCCACATGCTTTTGGGAGACTTGATGTATTGTTTTGCAAATTTTAGCCGGGCCTGGATGTTTTTTTAAGAAAGGTCTCGCGTCTTGTACTCTTACCCCATAGTCCAGAATTCCTGCAGCTCCTTCAGGGTTGTTATAGGTCTCTTATTAGCCTCCCTGACCAGTTTTTGTCTTGTCTTTTCATCAATTTTGGAGTGACATCCAGTTCTTTGCAATGTCAGTGTTGTCCCATATTTTTTCCACTTTTTGATGACTGTCTTCACTGTGTTCCATGGTATATTCAATGCTGTGGAAGTTTTTTTCTACTCTTCTCCTGACTGATACCTTTCAAGAATGAGTTCCCTTTGAAGCTTTGTAAGCTCTCTGTGAACCATGGCTTTTGCTGTAGCTGGCAACTGAGTAAATGTCATGAAAATCCTACTAGGACAGCTGAACTTTATTTGGGGTTAATCAGAGTCTCTTTAATTGATGGCATGTGTGTACCGAAAAAGACTGAATGTTGTAATTAAATCAGAAGGTGCTTCAACGAAGTATTAGTTTAAGGGTGTGTATACACAACAAAATATTAGTTTGTGTGTGCACACTTATGCAACCAGCATATTGTACGTTTTTTTATTTTTTTCACTTTTTCCCCTAACAGATTTGTTTTTTAATTGAACTGTACAGGTTATAGGTCACATTAAAGGTTGGAAAAGTTTTGATATGATTTATTCTGGTCTCATTTTTTTATATCAGAAAAACCTGGCATTTTAACAGGGGTGTGTAAACATTTTATATCCTCTCTGTGTGTGTGTGTGTGTGTGTGTGTGTGTGTGTGTGTGTGTGTGTGTGTGTGTATGTATGTCTAGGTGGATATGTGTGTGTGTGTGTGTGTGTGTGTGTGTGTATGTATGTGTATATATATATATATATATATATATATATATATATATATATATATATATATATATATATATATATATATATATTTTATCTTTTTGAATTCTAACCCAAAACATAGTCAAGCATACATTTATATAAAAGAAAACAAACTGGAATTTCACGTTGCAAATGTTATAAGTTGCATGTCTTTTATATAATTATTAGCAGCCCAACATTACATAAAATTGATCAATCTCTGCCCTCCCTTAAATCGTACTGTTCCTCCAAAACATTATTCTGCGTAAATTATTCCCACAGTTTCTATTTTTTCTATGTAATTTGCTCTTACCTTTTTCTAAAGATTCCACTTCCACTTCTTTTATCTCTGTTAAAATATTCAGTACATAAAAGTACAGTTGATTTAGACTTATGATTTCCATTTTCTAGTGATTTTTTTTTTTTTGGCAGCCACCAGGTTTAAACTCTGCAAGGTCTGACTATGTCTAGGTAATTCAAATGCTGTATCTCAGCTAAAAAAAAATCTTTTCCTAAGTTACACCCATTTGCTCACCCAATATTTCTGACTGAGTACCTTGCAGAGAAGTTTTAACGTTTTTTACTCCCAAAACATATGTTCTTGCTTACCTCTTTCTAGCCCATCACATTTCCAACATTTGGCATCTACTGGAAGAAAATTTCTTAGAAGTCTGCTTAACACACAAAAATACCCATACAAACACTTCCTAACAAGAATGATAGATTGCCTGGAGTTTGTTGCATATTTGGGAGCCATTCAGGGTTGCCAGACATCCCTATTTGAGCGGGACTATCCCAGGATCAGCAGCCCGATCCAGAGTCCTGCACTCCCGGTTTAAATCCCGGCATATGGGCCAATCAAAAATCGCTAAACATGGAGCTTCTTGTGTTTAATGTGGAACATCGCAGTTCCGCATAAAACAGAAGTAGCTCCATGTTTAGCTATTTTTGATTGGCCCGGGCCAATAAAAAAAAAAATAAACACAGAGCTACTTTTGTTTAATGCGGAACTCTGATGTTCCTAATAAAAAGACCTTTTTTTATAGTCTTCACTTGCTGTGAAATATATTTTTTTTGTCCCTACCTGGCCAGTCGGAAATCTGGCAGCCCTGGAGCCATTCCAGTGTTCTCCCATTGTTTGTATGGCTTGCTTATCCAGTCGACCCCATCTTTTCTAATCTCCAGTGATTGATTTTTCTAAAGTAATTGTTCAGTGTTTTATATGCCTTACTTATTATCCATTTCTTAGCAGTAGCTTCTGTTCTAGATTCAACTAAAAACTCTACCAGAGTAGGTTTTTCACTTAGGATTCCCCTGTAACTTTCTCTTTGCCGATTTTCTGATATCATTCCCTTATAGGGAAGGCAGTCTCTAGCAAGCAGTCCAAATATATTCTAGGCCTCTTCCCTCTCTCTAGTTATTTGCTCCCAATACCTTGTTTTTTTCTGTCAATTTCCCCCCAGTAAATTCCATCCCCCGCTTTTCTATTTGCCATAATCCTAATTGCAATCATTCCTCTTGGCAAAATCTCCTTTTTCCACTCTCATGTTGGCTCGAAATACTTTCTCCTACTTTATGAATGTAATACCCTGTATGGCTGTTGTTTTTCTCTTAATGAATTTCATTCAAAATCCCAGTATGTCTGTATTTCTTGACCCCCCTCCCCCCCTTCATCAGCATCTTTTTCTGCTTTGAATTACAGCTTTCAGCTTATATTGTTTATGACATTAACTGTGTAGCTCTAAAATATCCCTTCAAATCGCATAATCCTAAACCACCTTGTTCTACTGAAAGGCTCAATTTATCCCACTTGACCTTTACCCTTTTCCCCTCCCAGATGAAATCCTTCACCTCTTTATTAATTACTCTCTCCAGCTTCATAAAAATATGGCTGACATGTATGTAGCCCTAAAGGGACTAAAAACACTTTCACTGCTTGTGTCTTGCTATCCATATCCAAAGACTAGAACTTTGTGTCTAATTTTTTTTTTTAGCTTTTGTTTAGTCTGTTCTCATGTATCCTTAGCTGCCATAACAGAATCTTTTTTAATACATACTCCTTAATACTTCATTTTATCATGTCCCCATAAATACTGGTATTGCTACCCCATGTGTGGGTACACCAATTATAGCTATAACCTTTGTTTTATCTTCATTAATTTTATACCTTGAAAAATCCTGGAACTGTTTCAGAATGCAGTAAACTCTGTTTACCGGAACTCAAGCAACCAGCAAAACATATTGAAGAAATACAGTAAAATTGTGATGTGTTGCACTTTCTGTTTTCCTCCTGCAGAAACATACCTTGCGTCTTTAGAGTTTCAGGGTGTTTGCATTGACAAAGTCCAAAAACCTCTGAGCAAGTGAATTATAGGTTGTATAAGTCTCCCCAATTTATGGAAGGGTGGTTGACGTCACCCATAATTATGTTGTTAGGCTAAATGTTAAAAGATTCTAGTAAGTTTAGGAGGTGTTGTTTTCCAGACTCATGTTATGGAATCTGTAGCTAGCAAAGATGTAATAGGGAGTTGCACTAATGGTTAGATCGGCATGGAGCAGTTCAAGTAAGTCATGCTGTTGAACCAGTCTAGCAGTGTACTTGTCCGTTGTGAACACTGAGACACCTCCTCCCTTTGTTTTATCCTGAGCTGTGGAGGACTGAAATTTATGAAAGGCATTGTAGCTTTTGATAGCTGGGATGCTTTCTGTGGTTCTGAACCATGTTCTGTGACAGCACGTGTCTGTTCTCCAAGGTAAGGAGTGTTTCCAGGCGAGTGCAGTTTTTTTTTTTATTTAAACTCCTAGCATCGAGCATCAGTACCTTTAGGTAGTCGTGAGTGAGTTTTGTTATGTTGGAGGGTTTAACAACTTGCCTCGACTTAAAGAAGGCACTGTGGGGGATAGATACATTTTTGCCAGTATCAGGAAGCCAAGTGGTAACAAGTGCAAACCATCTTTGACAAAGCTTTGTGGTATGTCGATCATGTCTTCCCCAGGCTGACAGATTTTGGATCCCCTTGTTGTGACATCAGAAACTAAGCCAATTGTTGAAGTCAGTCATTTTTTTGCTGGTACTGTGACATCATCATTGGTGAAGGTAGGATGCTACTTGAGGCTAGATTCATATCTGCCTTGCTGGTACTGTGACGTCATCATTGGTGAAGGTAGGATGCTACTTGAGGCTAGATTCATATCTGCTTGGGACATGTATTCCTAGAGCTCCATTATGTGTCTTGCCATATAGTCCAGTGAGGTATGTCTTATGATGTTTATGCCCACACAGACTATGACCATGTCATATTGGTACTTGTGGATTAAAGACCTAAGTGCATGTGTCATCTGGTGGATCCTGGCTCCAGACAGACAGCTCACTGTGATCTTCTCCTTGTTTAGGCTGGTAAGGGGGTCATCAGTATATCTTACAATGGAATCCCCAATAACTAGAATGCTTTGCTGTGCAGTGTGCTGCCTTATGGGTTTGGAAGCAGGGGTTACTATGATTTTCAGTCATGTGTTGTGTGAGGTGCTGTCTTTTTTGTGTGTGCGCAGGGCCATTAAGAGATGCTTTTGGGAAGTCTTAGAGGTTTAGGTAGATTACAAGCGAATCCCTCCACATATGTGGGTTTGTGTGTTAATTATTGTTGGTAGTGAGTGTTTTGGGTGTAACACCAACAGCTTGGTTTGCATTTTTCATGTGTGTGTGTGAGCTTTGCCTCCAATTACATTGTGTATCTACATCTCCCACACATTCTGTTCTAAAATTAAATGGTTGCCAGTGAACATGAGGCAGTTACTACACTGCCTCAGGATGCCCATATCGACCAGGCCAGAAACAGAGATGGCATGGAAGTGCCTATTCATTATACTAGATCCTTAGTAGATGGGTAGGAGTAGGCAGAGTCACTTAAAGGTCAAAGTGAGAGTTTTTAGTAGTATATTATTAGTTAATAATAGGTGACCTGCAGTGGTGCTGCCCCCTGCACAAACTGGCAGCTGTTCAAGCAACTGTGAACAATGGGAGACTATGCAAAGTGTTTCCTATAGAGGATTTTAAACTGGAGAGGTTTGCTTATGTAGGAGACACAGATAACCATGTTTGCTTTTATACCAGCAGGATGAAAGACGTCTACACAGTTAAGCCCTGTGAATAAATAAAGGGTCTTTATCGACTTTAGGTATTGCAGCCTCAATAACTTTCTTCCAGGATTGTGGTGCATCTCCTCCTTTTAAAATACTGTTAAACAAAACCTTTCAGATTTTTGTCATTTTTTTCCCTCCTAGCTTCCAAACTTCCACAGGATTCGTATCTATTCTTGGAGATTTTCTTGCAGATTGATTCACCTTCTTCCCTCCTAGCTTTCAAACTTCCACAGGAATCTCATCTATTCTTGGAGACTTTCTTGCAGATTCATTGTTGTCACTGTTTTTATCTCCTCACATCTTGACTGTTTATTGTTGAACCTGGTCTACTTCTAAACTTGGCTTACTTAAGTCTTTCATAAATATTTCCATTTGTGCTCTTCCTTGATTTCCACATTCCACTGCTTTATAAAACTTTTCATAAAATTTCTATAATATCTGTAATACCTCTACTGGGTCTCTGGTTATTTTTCTTGTTACAGACTCCCTGAGTTTGAAAGCCTCCCTTTATTTCTTTCTGTTGCCCAAGTCGTTGTGCCAAACATTTTTGTGCTCTGGAGTTGTCAAAAACCAGTAAAGATGCAATCCCCCCCCCACACCAGTCTCCCAAGAGCAGGTCCTCAAAGCCCTATCCATGAATAAGAACACTAGACAACTTAGTCAGCCTCTTGGCCTAAAACACAACCTGTCAAATCCCCTGCAGAGGCTTTTCAGTGTCGTCCTACAAACAAGGTTTATACTGGACAAATGGAGAACTACAACAGTCATACCCTTGTGTAAGGGCAGGGTATCTACTGACCCAAAAACTGACCAGCATTATCTGCAAGACTATGGAAATGGTCATTATCGACTTAATTGCGACATAGACAACCTGCAAACTTTTGAACTGAGCCAGTTTGTCTTTGTGAAAGGCAGATCCTGTTATTGAACCCTGTTGATGACTTTGAGAAGGTTACAGAGGGTATGCAGGAGGGTAGATATGTATACACTGGTTACTTGGACTTTGCAAAAGTATTCAATACCTTCCACACTCTGGTGTGGTTGATTAACTTACCTGGCTAAATGTAAATCCTGCTGTAACTTGTTGAATAGCAAACTGGCTCACAAATAAACCCAGGAAATTAGGATCCACATCTTCTAAAAGACTGGTCAGTAGCAGTGTGCCTCAGGAGTCTGATCTTGGGCCACACCTCTTGGCATCTGCTTCTCAGAAGTCAAAGCAAATGTAAAGGGCTTATGGCTGACCTAATCTGCAGATGAGTAAACTAGGAGCGATCATGAACTTCGATCATGAACTTGCCAGAAGACACAAAGACCTTAAAGAAGAGGCTTGCACAAACAAATGTCAAAATCATGACCTAGAACTAAATGGGAAAAAAAGTATGTAATTGTATCTTTCAACAAATATGATCTAACAGCTACCACGTTAACAGCACTCCCCTGAAAATTAACCTAGTAGTAAGGGACCTGGGGGCCCATGTGGACAACATGCTGTTTATTCGATCATTTTGTATCTGCTCTTAGGAAGTCCTTTTTCATTGAGCAGTTTTTTTAGAAAGGGTTTGGTATCTGTGTTCGGAGAGGTAATTACCCACTGTTTTCAAAAGGGTAAATGGTGTGCATTTTTAACTTCTGAAGGATGTGACTGGTGTGAGTGTACCTAGCGAGTATGCAAAATACTACACCTTATGCTTTTGCATTTTTGTAGTTGAATGTTGCATTTGTTACCTTTTAACCATGGCTCACATTTATTTGGAAAGTTTGAGCACAAAATTCTAAAAACTTGTGTCAAAACTTTCCAAAGATATAAAAGTCATCTAAAGCCAATAAAGTGGTCTTCAGGTTAGGTTACTGTGTACCTTATGGGTTTAATAGCTGAAAAATCTGTATTTTGTGTACTGTTTTGAAAAGATGAAATGCAGAAGAACTTGAGAGCTTACCTCTTCCATAACATTTTCTAAAAAGCTACCCTTTTTGCTTAATTTGCAGTTTCTTACCGCTTCCTATGCAGCTGTCCCAGGACCAGCTAGAGGCAGAGGAGATTGTTCGAACTCAACGATCTAATCAAACAGCACTTGTCTCTTCCCGAAGAGAGCCTCCTCCATATGGCTTCAGGAAGACTTGGGTACCTCGAACATTAGAGGTATATTTATCTGGAAGTTTTTTCTTCTCATTAACTTTGCAAGTTCTGCATTATCGAACTTATGGCTTGGTATTATCAGGCTATGATGTATTGCATTAATTGTCACTTCAATAGGTGCTTGAATTGCATCAGCAGATCATGTTGCAGAATAAATTTAGATACTGCTTAAAACATAGTCGTGATTATTTGAATACTCCATTGTCTGTTCTAGTAGACTTTTTTTGTCCCTCCGTTTCCTGGGAGGACCAGGTAAAATTATGACTGGTCCAAAGAACCAAGTCTGACCACAGCAAAATTTATTTTCAGACATAGGTCTAAATATGTCATATTCTGCCATTACTTAGACCATTGTCTGTTGTTTAGAAATGTAGCCTGACTACAGTGAATAATCACTTGGGCCACCTTATCTGCTCATTTGTCTGTTTATATGATAGTCATTTTACTTAAATGTCTTAGTATTTTTAAGCATGCTTTCATAAGAATTCCATTTTGTATATCCCATGCATTCTTGATTTATAGATTAGAACTATGCTGTTATTTCAGGGAGACTCTCTCATTCTTCCATCACTCTTGAAATATTGCATATCCTTTGAGCTGTTCACCTTGCATCTTCAGATTGTGTTGCTTTTGTTTCTTTTCTCTAGAAGTACATAGAGTGAATTAGGTGAGTTTTTTGCTAAATGATTCTGTAGAGTGAAAGTGACATTTGTTTTAAGCAAGCTTGTATTGCTCTCCCTTTGCATATTGCTGTTCTGCTATGTTCAATATTAGATCACTGTCGAAGTTACCTAAGCTGCTTGGGTTATATCCTGCCAAAGATGTGACCATCTGGCCAGCTTTTCAATGCTTAAGGACACATTCCACATGTTCTAACTGCCAGAAGCTTGAACAGAGTTCTGTGTGAAAGGCAGTGTGCCAAAAGCCTCCAAGCTTTTTTGCCACTGAAGTATGTTCCTTCTGCTGGAACCATGGAACTTGACTGTAGGCTAATAATCCTTTAAGCCTGGTCAGAAAAGCTCCCTGGTAGGGAAAACCTTCCACTAATTTGTTTTTCTGAGGAAAACTTGTTTTTTTTTTCCTTTGAAAGTTGTACGTTTAAGCTAGGAAACTTACTTTTGTTTGTTTGTTTCACTGTGACAGGGGGATTTTACCTCAGTGAATGCTTGAGTGAGCTATTTACTTTTTCACAGTTAGTATTTGTGTGTTGGGGGCAGGATTTGGTGCTTTTGGGGACTTTCAATGTTTGTATATATGTATACGTATATACATATATGTACGCGTGTGTGTGTATATTTATTTATAATATATAATGTGTATGTGTGTGTGTGTGCATGTATATATATAAATATATATATAAATAAATATATATATATATATATATATATATATATATATATATATATATGTATATATATAAATATATATATATATATATATATATATATATATACAAATATATACACACACCTCAAAGCCTGTTTTTGGAATGGCTTGAGATTTACTGCCTCCTTTGGGCTCTGCTTCCAGACTTACAGGCTTTTTTCGTGGTTGGACATATGGAGCAGATACCAGTTTTCTCGGTTACCTCCATTCCCAATACCCGTCCAGAAAAAGAAAGCTGTCAGGGAGTCTTTGCATGTCTCTCTGGCTTGCTCCTTCTTTGCCTCAGATGCTGATGGGCTATTCTGCTGTGGTAGGACTTATTTTTCGGAATGCTGATCATTTTTCCCAGTTCTCCCTGGTGTACCATCTATGACCACTAAAAACTGGGGGACAGACTCATCCACTGCAGCTGTGGGGTTGCCCTCTTGGTGTTGGAGGGAAGGGATGGATGTAAAGGAGCTTGGCCTTCCATGAGAGTTTATCTGCTTTGGTTCAGTCTTTTTCCATGGATTTTCCTAGGAAAAGAGAATAAAAAAGTAAAAAAAAACATGTTTTTTTCTGTGTTTAGGAAAGACTTACTGGGATTTACTTTGGAAATGATTTCTGCTTTCACTATGTCTGTTTACTCTTCTGAGTCCCCCCTCTCTCCAACACTTATCTTCAGTCATAAGAGTAGGGTTTAGAGTAAAAATTTTGTGTTTCAGGGCTCTCTTTACAAGCCAAAGACTGATTCTGAGGAAAGACTGATTCAGAGTTCTTCCCATAAGATCACCCCCCCCCCCCCAGAAACCTTTTCTAAAATGTGAACTTTTTTTTTCATTGGGAACAGAAATATATTCCTATTGCTCAGCAAATGTATTTTGAATTGTTAAAGCTGAATATTCCTCAACTTGCAGATGTCCCTCCTGTTTTATCTCCTTTGGAGAATGTTTTCCAGACAACTTGTATTTTACTTAACCTTCAACCTCATGCATGTAGGATGTCTGAGATTATAAGGTACCTCAAAATCACAAATACTTGTTTTCAACTCCAAAGCAAATCCAACGTTAATTTCCTTATGCAGAAATGCTTTTGCTAGACACATAGCTAATGATACCATTTCCATTGACAAAGATTGGAAAGCTTTTGACAAATTTGTAAGAAAAGGTTTGTTCTTCTGCTACTGTAACATTCAGAATCTTAACTGCTAGGCCTCACGTGTTCAAGTTTTTACATCTGTTTTTTCAGAACATGAGAACGTTACTGGCATCCTTCCCTGTTCTGAAGTGAAAAATTCTTTGATTGTCTTCTTTGTTAATGTTTCTTGTGATTAAGCATGTCACATAATCTTTCATTTCTCCACTACTACTCATTTCTCCTCCTTTGTATACTTCTCACTCTTCCTATAAGCTACACTTGCTCAGCTTTCCACTGCTGTACTGCACTTCTCTGTAATACTTACTTTCCCATCTAAAGATACAGCCATTATAATTTTCTTAGCCCTCCAACAGACATTTCTCTGAACTTTTTAACAAACAGAATCTCTAACTCATTCCTTCATCTAATTCTTTCCAACTTATCATAATACCGTACAGCCTGACAGAACTTCTTTAGAGTATGTGCACATGCAACAATTTGCCAAATGTAAACTTTACTGTAATCCTGTCTCTGTAAATCCTAGACTGTGCAAAACACTCCAACTCCTCATAATTATTTTTTCAGTCTTTGTATACCAAACCTTAAATCTCTGTAAAGATCTTTACAGTATGATTTTATTCCTTGTAAAATATGTATATTTTTTCTCAAATTTGCTTTTCAGTTCATTTTCAGTTATTGAATATATATATATGTGTATATTAAAAATGGGCCTCTACTAAACAAGGTTTTTATCCAAGTCTGACCTTCCTCTTAAACAAAGATAAATACATGCTTGAAAGTGTTCTTATAACGCTGCTGATACTGATTCTCTAGGGCTGCTGTTGCATCTGGGTCAATAGCTTGGTTATGTTCTCAAAATCTCACTGAAGATATTACATTTTCCTCTCTGCAAGGATGTCTTGTGTGGCTTTTCTGCAACTGAGAGGCTTTAAGAGGTTTGGTGAAAGGGAAAAGTTGATTCAAGGGTTGACCCAAGTCTTCCAGCCTTCCTTTTAAGGCAAATAGAAATTTTCCTTCTGCCTTATTTCCCTTTTTCAAAAAGCAGTTGAAGTGGTGAGATGCCAGCAAACATGATTTTTAAAACACAGTAGCTGGGAGGCTGCAAAAAGAAAGCGGAAATCTCTCAAAATCAAGGACAGTCCAAAATGGCAGTTTAACTATTTGGATCTTCCCTCCATCCGAGTCTGCATTTTCCTTTTTGGCACTAGATTGCTTCAGATAAATGGGTTTTGAAATTCATTCAGCAGGGGTACATTAGGCAGTGGGAATCCCTCCCTCTCCCTCACTTCCAGGGGATTACGCCGTGCCCTGTAAATCAAATATCTGCTTTCTGTAGTTCTGGAACAAATGCTACCTCAAGTAGTTGTAGAACCAGGATTTTATTTTTCCAAGCATTTTCTGATACCAAAGAAAGAGGAGTCTTCACGGCCTGTACTAAACCTCTCCTTTCTCAGTCTTTCTTCAAGGTCCCAATGTTTAAAATGTTATCCCTTCTGACTATTATCACGTGTCCCTTTACTAGCTTTCATACTAAAGATAGACTTAAAAGATGACTACCATCACATCCTATTGTCAGACTTTTCAGGTGTTCCTTAAGGATATCTGTATCTGGCATACAGTATCAGTTCTCTGTCTACCCTTTGGACTACTTACAGATCCAAGGGTGTTGTACAAAGTGTTTGGATCCAGTAATTGCTTATTGCAGCGGCAAAGTCATCAAAGGCATTCATTTTTCCATATTAGGAGAATTGTCTTTTTTGCAGACTTTTTCCAGTTGTCTAGCATCCTTGGCAAGGTACAAAATCTCCTACTCGTTTTAGTTTTTTTTTAAGTGAATGCACAGAAATCTCTCATCCCTTCTCACATAATTGTTTTCCTGGGATGCCTGTTAGATTCTCCCCTGGGAAGATTTTTTTCTTCCTCCAAACAAAGTAGAAATATACCAAAAAGTATTCGTAATTCCCACTGCTGCAAAAGCCTTTTAGGCTTTTATTTATTTTTCTTTTTAACAGGACTGTCCCTTTAAGAAACTTGGTATTTTTCATATATTATAAGTTTCCTATCCAGGACTGTTATTTTTAGCATTGTCTAATGTTATGGTAAAATGTATTGCTTGTGTAAACTTTTTTTATTTTTTTAAGTGAAAGTTTAGTATGGGGAGGTGTTTCAGTTGAGCAGGTAAAAAGACAGTTTATTTAGTGCTTGTTTTCACACTGTGACAAGTTAGCTGCTATTTTTTTCTGAATTTTCTTTGTATTTTTTTGACAGGAAGTTGGTGTACTGCTTATGCATTGCAGTAAGTGTGTTACTTGTGGAAACTGTCTTGACAACTTACCTTCTAACTGACTTGTTTTGGCAATTCGTATCGCACATGAAACATCCTCCTTAGTCACAGCATAGATACCAGCTGGTCCTTAGTCACAGCATAGATACCAGCTGGTCCAGTTTCTGTAGTTCCTAGAAAGAAAAAAGAACTTACCAAAAAGCCCTTGCTAATTGTGCAAGTTCAATCTTTGCCACTGATGATGGTGGGTAACTCTCTGCAGTGGCCAGCAGTAGTTCTACTCACTCAACTCTCTGGCTTCCTCTGGTATAGTCCTCTCATCCACCGCAAACTTATTAGACTGTTCCAGTGTCTTGTCTGGGCATGGGAGGACCATCTTTACTGGGACATGGAGATGCACTGGGGTTGGAGTGGTGGGGGCTGCTCAATTTGGTCAGAAAAATATAGCTCTTAATGGGGGAAGAGACCTTTTGGTGAGAGAGAATTACTTTTTCCTAGTTTATCATCAGGGATCCCTGTAAAGAAAAAACATAAGGTTAAACATTACTCATCAGAAGATATGGAATCTATTAGAATAGACTGTTTTCTTATCTTGGCGAATTACAAGTTAGTGTTTGCACTCAGAATTCCGTCAGTGGAAGCATTTCTGAGGAAGACACGTCAGATGATTCTGACATAGACTGGGATAGGAATGCTGTTGCTTGCAGATACTCGAGCCCAAATCTCAAATTCAGAGAAATTTGGATGTTCTTCGTGTTTCACTGTTGCAGTCATCACACTTGGATTATCTGCCTGCAGGTAGCCCTCAGTCAGCTCAAATACCAGAGGCTTGGGATTTCTGCGTCGGATGCTGTCGCCTCTTCCATGACGTCAGGGGTATAAAACATGCAGCCGACACCATTACATCAGCTTTTCTTGCTGTGCGGGAGCCCGAAGCCGAAGCAGTTCGCAAGTGCCAGTCGGCCGCTACCTGAAATTTTAGTTTTTCGAGTTTCAAGCCTGAAGTCTTCTAAAGCCAAGTACCCCGTTGGGGATCCTTTTTTGTTGCTCTAACCTATGTCAGAAAAAGTTAACAATTGTCTTGCCTGAGGAAAGCAAATGACTCACAGAGATTTTCATTCTTACTGCATCACCTGTTTAGCCCAGACCACGACTATGTTCATCGTGTTTCACTGTTGCAGTCATTACAGTTGTGTCATCCTGCTGGCAGGCTACCCGCAGTCGGCCCGAGTTCCAAAGTCTAGGTCCAGCGTTGGTTGCTGTCTCCTCCTCCCTGACGTCGGTGCGCCAGGGGTATAAAAGATGCAGCCGATACCATTTTCTTCAGTTTTTCTTGCTGCGAGGTGCCCGAAGCAAAAGCAGTTCGCAAGTGCCAGTCGGCCAACTCCTGAGATTTTCAAATTCAAATTTCAGATCTGAAGTCTTCATTAAAGCTAAGTACCCCATTGGGGAAACTTTTTCCTTGCTCCAGACTGATGTCAGAAAAAGTTAATAATTGTATTTCTTGTGGGAAGCAAATACCTCATAAAGATTTTCATTCTTAATGTATTCCTTGCCTAGGCCCTGACCACAACGTTGCTAGTTGTTTGTTTTGTGCTAGATTTAACCAACGCACTATTGAGCGTCGGAACGATTTTGCATTTCATTACCTTGGCAGAAGATTCAATTATATAATGCCGTCGGAACATTCGACTACCGGAGTTTATAAAAAGCGCAAAGAAAAAGAAAAGCAAACCCACAGAATAAGGGTGAGAGACTTCTGCATTCTTTGGACATTCACAGGCAGCTACGCTTCTACTTGGACAGAACCAAAGCTTTCAGAAAGACTGAACAACTTTTAGTGGCATATGCTACAGGATCACAAGGAAAGCCCATCTCAAAGCAGACTATTTCAAAGTGGATAGGCCACTGCATTCGTTTCTGCTATTCACAGCATGGCAAATCAGTGCCTAAGGGCATTAGGCCACATTCAACCAGAGCAGCAGCCTTCCTCAGAGTAACAACCAAAGACCTCTTAGAGGCTGCAACTTGGAGTTCACTGCATACTTTTACAAAGCACTATCACTTACCTGTCTACTTTAAATCCAGGGCAGGCTTTGCCACTGCAGTTCTGCAGGGCCTGATAGCCTCTCCTAATCCTATTTACACCAGCCTCCCTACCTTAGCTTTGGAATTCAACCCAATTGTAATAACTGCAACAGTGAAACACGATGAACATAGTACAGTTGTGTACCTACCATAAATGTAGATGTTAGATTGTATTCACTGTTGCAGTCCAGGTTACCCTCCCACCATCCCCCTTTTCCTTGCTGTGACTTATCTGTACATCTCTATTCTATACAACCTATGTGGTGTATTTGCTTGTAGATGCAGGAAAAGTTGTTTTTTGTGTATGCATGCTTATTGGCATAATTTAGCCTACCATTTTAGGGGCACCTGACATCTGGGGCAAGAAAAACTGAAGAAAATGGCATCGGCTGCATCTTTTATACCCCTGGCACACTGACGTCTGGGAGGAGGCGACGGCAACCGACCCCGGACCTAGACTTTGGAACTCAGGCCGACTGCGGGTAGCCTGCCAGCAGGATAACCCAATTGTAATGACTGCAACAGTGAATACACTTAAACATCTACATTTATGGTAGGTACACAACTGTACTTTACCCTCCCTCCAGCCCCCTGACTTTTCTGTACTTTCTACCTATCCTCTTTTTTGACCATATCTTATGGCAATGGTATTTACTTTTTACTGGAAGTGTTCCACACCATGTAATTGCTTTCTATTTTGGGGGCTACTGACATCTGGGGCAAGAAAAACTGATGTAATAACGTCGGCTGCATGTTTTAAACCCTTGATGACCTGACGTCATGGAAGCATCCGACGCAGAAATCCCAAGACTCTGGTATTTGGGCTGACTGAGGGCTACCTACAGGCAGATAAACTAAGTGTGATGACTGCAACAGTGAATACACTCAACATCTACATTTATGGTAAGTGTACACAACTGTACTTTCTCAGAACCTCCTTTGGAAGAATGTTTCTATTTCCTCAGACTAGAGACAGGATGCATGAGGTGTTTCTGTGGGAATAAATGGATGTTAACCTGAACTGAGGAGGTATTATTTGTTACAAATGGATATGCTTCATTCTATGCCTATTACTCCACTAGTACCAGATTTGGAGGATGTATTTAATGCTGCCTGTTAACAAAACTGATTTACATCCATCACCCCCCTTCCAGAAATAAAAAGCAGATAGGCTTTATAAAGTTTCTCAAACTAACAAGCATTTATTTTCTCACCTTGGGTCTGACCCTGCAGCCTTTACCAGATTTTTGTCCGAATGGAACAGGCTCTTAGTGTTCTCCAACCCCTTCCTGTGAGGACAAGGAACAGAAGGTATTAAACAGCTACATTTTTCCTTCCACTTTGGGATATGGAATTCTTAAATATTAGATCCATATGTGGATGTTTGTGGGGGGGTTTTTTTGTACAGGTAGTTTGAGAGACTAAGCGACAATACTTCTCCCCGAAGATAGTGCCTTTCTCATTTCTATTGATTTTGGCATTTGTCCAGTATCTAAACATGCCTTAACAAGTGTGTGTGATTCTGCAGATACTGGGTCTATGAGCAGTGATTCTAGTACAGTTTTGAGGCATTATGGATACATAATCAGAAGTTTTTTAATGAGGCAAAACTTGAAATTTTGAATTTGGCTTTAGATAAAGGCCGTTTTATTTCGCCTTTCTGCTTCTCAGGTCCTCAAACAATTTGATGAGAGAGAGAAATTAATTCAGGGCATTTCCAAGATTTTTCATATATCCCCCTTTTAGAAATTTCCCATATCCACTTATCTTCTTTCACATCTAAGAAGCAAAACAAACAATCTCTGCCTTCTCGAACCAAACAGGGAAATAGAGATGGTGGGAGGGGAACAAGAAGAAGCAAGGATCCTTTCCAAAAAAAAGGGACAGCCTACAACCTCAGAATGAGTGTACCAGTGTTCTTTTTCCCAACCTCTCTTACTCTGTCAAAATCTGTTCCAGCAACTGGTTCTTTACATCCCCTTTGGCAGCAGACCCTTGGGTGTTAAAAGAAGTTCAGGAGGGATCCAGCTGGCACTGGATACAAGTGACTTCTTTCAGGGGAGTTCCTCCTCATTGTCCAAGCCAAACATTTTTGTCTCCAGTTCTTAAGCACTTAATCACCCTAGGAATCCTAGAACCAGTGTTATTGAATCAAAATGGGAAGGGCTTCTATTCCAGAATGTTTCTAGTACCAAAGAAAGTGTCTTCTTGGAGACCAATTCTGGATCTTTCCTTCCTAAATCTTTATGTAAAATGTACAAAATTCAAGATGTTGCCCATTCAGACTCTGCCTCTCATTCCCCAATCTCCATGAAAGTTTTATTGTAGCATTAGGTGTTAAATATGCATAATAGCACATTTCCATGGCCCAAGGCTTCAGAAGATTTCCCAGATTTTGTGTGTCTGGGGCACATCATCAGTTCTTTGCATTACCATTTGTAAACACCCTTGGCGCACAGTATATAACCAAAGTATCTTACTGTAGTCGTGGCTCATTGCTGACCGAATGGCATTCACACATAATTCCTTATTTAGGCAACTTGTCTTTTCCCAGGTGTCAAGAGTTATAAATATTGGTTTCATTTCTTCTGACCAATATTGGGTTCCACATAAATGTTCAGAATCCTCTTTGAACCTATCACATGGGATTGTGTTTGTGCAGCAAAAGGCATTTTTCACACAGGAGAAAGTGTATTTTTATATGGAGATATTACTGAGTTTCTTTACTCTTTCTCAGACTTCAGCCAGAGTATCTCAGAATGATGTTCTTCGTGTTTCACTGTTGCAGTCATTACATTTCGGCAATCTGCTGGCAGGTTGCCCTCAGTTGGCCTGAATTCCAAAGTCTTGGGTCCTGCATCGGTTGCCGTCTCCTCTTCCATGACGTCAGGTCGTCGGAGGTATAAAACATGCAGCCGACGCCATTTTCTTTTGTCTTTCTTGCCACGCAGTGCCCGAAGCAGAAGCATTTCTCAAGTGCCCATCTGCCGACTCCTGAAATATTCGAGTTTGAGTTTCAGAACCGAAGTCTTCACTAAAGCTAAGTACCCCGTTGGGGAAACTTTTTTCTTGCTCCATACCGATGTCAGAAAAAGTTAATAATTGTATCACTTGTGGGAAGCAAATACCTCATAAGGATTTCCATTTATACTGTATTCCTTGCCTAGGCCCTGATCACAACGTGCCTGGCTGTCGATTTTGTGCAAGATTTAACCAATGCACTATTAAGCGTTTGTATATTTTTGCCTCAAAGTATTTTGGAAACGGATTTAACTACCCAGAATGTCGTCAGATAGCAATCCAACCAACGGAGTACATAAAAAACGCAAAGAAAAGGACAGAGAGAGACAGTCGAGATCCAAAACCAACGACGAAGCTTCTCCTAAGCCAGACACCGGTTCGCCAGTACTCAGTGAGGCGCTTTCGCAGCCCCTGATACCCGCTACTTTCGAGTCGCAGGCCCCTACCCGACACCCATGTGGAGTCCGGCATGCCGAGAGATACTCAAAGTATTGGACCCACGGATGTATCTTCCTTGGATGGGTCCAGAGCCGCTGAGTAGGCACTGGCTTCTGAGGGTGTTTTCAGGCCTCAACATTTGTATATCAAACCGACGACAGCTGCAAAACCAAAGACAAAAGCAACTTCTAAAACTAAAAAAATGACTCATGAGCCATGTGCACAGGCCTCTATGCCTAAAAATCAGATGATCAAAATGGCTGAAGACCTTATTACCTTGATCAGGGGTACCCATCCCCCTGCAGATAAGAGGCCTAGGCAAGACGCTGATTATGAATCTTCAGATCAGGTTTCTATTTCTTCTGATTCCTCTTCTGATCGGGAATTATCTATACCTCCCTATGAGGATTCTGATGCAGAGGAGTCTGTACCATCTGCATCACTTCCTGAGGATTATTCATTTGGAGAAATCTTGCATACTTTAAGGGAGCATTTTCACTGGGAAAGTCAAGATTTCTCAGAATCAAAAAAGAGGCTCAGGGATTTCCTTCTTCTCCCTTAGCACAGGCCTTTAGCCATACCCCCCTGTTTTAGACATTGTGGATGATGTGTTTTCAGAGTCAAGCTTGACCCCTGAGTCCTTACCTCTGGCTCCCAGCAAGCCTGACAGGTATTACAGGGTCCCTGACTCACATAAATTTTTATTTAGAAATCCTGCTGCTGATCCTGAAACTATTTCACAGGGTCCAAAGGGAGTTAAGGCCTCAACAGCAAAAAATCCTACCCCCTCTGACAGAGATTCGGGGGCACTGGATAGATGGGGAACAAATGTTTTTTATACATCTGCAACCTTGACAATTAGGGCCTTAAACTGTCAGTTTCATATGCTCAAGCATCAACAACATGTTATGGGATTGCTGAAACAGAAAATGATGTTGATTTCTGAATGTGCAGAAAATAAAGAATTGCAGGAATTATTGCATGCAGCTGAACAGGTTGGAAAGCATACATTGCAGTGTGGTTTTGATTCCTTGGAGGCCTCCTGCAGGGCCGCAGTTACTGGATCTGTGATTAGGAGGCATGCCTGGCTAAAGGAACAACATTTGCCTAATCATGTTAAAGCTAAATTGCTAGATGCACCTTTACAGCATGATTGTCTGTTTGGTATTAATGCAGAAGAGGTTTTAAAGAAAATGGAAGACAAAGCTAAGTCTATGCAAACTGTAAAAGACTTCTTACAAGTGCAGCCACCAAGATTCAGTAGACACTGGCCTACAAAAAATTGGTCCTTTCCTGTGTCAGACAGAGCTCAAAAGGGCAAATCCAGACACCCTAAGGGTTCCAGATACCAGGCGCAAGATTCATACAGGTCAAAGCAATGGGGCGCTTTTACCTCCAAATCTGGAGGAGATAAAGTGCAAGCCTACAGAAAACAGTCCCAATTACTTCCCTCTGCCTACTTTGACAGCACCCTTAGGGGGAAAATTAGCACTTTTTGCTCAGAACTGGCAGTTAATAACCCAGGACAAGTGGGTGCTAAACATAGAATCACAGGGATACAGATTCCATTTCCATACTCTGCCAATGGCAAACGGTTGGCCAGATCTGCCAAAAAATCAATGGGCAGAGGCACAGAAACAGGTTATGTCCCTCATGGATATGGGGGCCATTCAGCCCGTACCAGAACAGGAAATAGGACAAGGTTTTTACTCAAGACTGTTCTTGGTACCCAGAAAGGACAAGGCCTGGCAGCCAATACTGGATTTATCGATTTTGAACACATACCTGGACATTCCAAAATTCAAAATGCTGACAGCAGCTTCTGCCCATGCTGGGCAAGAATGCTTGGCTGGTGACATTAGACCTAAAAGAGGCATACCTGCATGTCCCAGTAAGACAATCATGCAGAAGATACCTCAGATTCAAGGCTGGCTTAATGCATTACCAATTCTCTGCACTTCCCTTTGGCTCATCTACTGCGCCCAGGGTCTTTACAAAGTGCCTGGCACCAGTAATTGCATTTTGCAGACAAACAAGTATTCAAATATATCCTTACTTGGACAACTGTCTCATTCAAGCACAGAATAAGGACATGCTTCTTCAACACCTGGCGTTTGTGAAAAGGCTTCTAACATGCCTTTGGTGCACAATAAATGAAAAGAAATCACAGCTGGTACCCTCTCAAAAGATAACATTCCTGGGTGCAAGTTTGAATACAACTGCCTAGATGGCTTACCTCACACCAGACCAGCAAAGGCGACTGACTACTTATTTCAAACTGATGACAACAACAACCCAGTTATCTGCAAGACAATTTCTGCAGGCTTTGAGTTTCATGGTATCCTGCATCCTAATGATTCCATATGCAAGACTGCATATGAGGAAACTTCTATGGTACCTAAAAAGTTTATGGAGTCAACATTGTCACAGTCTGGAAACAATGATTCCTCTCATTCCCTTCCTACAACAGGAGTTTATATGGTGGGCAAAGGTATGTCACCAAAACATGGGAAGGCCTTTCACTCTACCCCCTGCCAGCCAAACCTTAACAACAGACGCATCAGATTATGCCTGGGAGGCCCACATGGCGGGAAGATGCATTCAGGGCATATGGACCCCAAAACAAATGCATCTGCATATCAACCAGAAAGAGATGCTAGCTGTTCAAAATGCCCTAACAGCTTTCAAGGACTTACTTCATCCAGGACAACTACTGATAAAGACAGACAACACCACGGTCATGTGGTATATAAACAAGCTGGGGGGCACACACTCATACCCACTTCGCAGAATAGCCATGGCACTGTGGGACACAGCTTTGACTTACCAAATACATCTTCAAGCTCAATTCCTGCCAGGAAAGCAAAATACTCTGGCAGACGATTTAAGCAGAAACCTTATGGATCCTCACGAGTGGAAACTAGATCGACAAGTCTTCAGCATGATAACAAAGAAATGGGGGAGCCCAGACATAGATCTATTTGCCTCTCCTCAAAATTATCAATTGAAAAGATTCTGCACAAGGACTTATCACAGACAAGCATGGAAAGTGGACGCCCTATCCGTCAGTTGGAAAAACCTATCAGTTTACGCCTTTCCTCCTCTGCCTCTTCTTCCCAAGGTCCTCCTAAAAGTCAGACAAGAGAAACCAAAAATGATACTAATTGCCCCGGACTGGCCCCGCCAATATTGGTACCCAATCCTAAGGAACTTGTCTCAATACCCAGCTTGGACCGTACCTCAAAGGCCTCAGCTACTGTCCCAGCAAAACAATCAGATCCTGCACATTCATCTCCCGACACTGAACCCGGCAGCATGGCTGATCGTGTAGTTATACAAACAACATCTCTCTGTAAAGCTGTGATGGATGTCATTTTGGAAGCCAGAAGGCCTAGTACTAGAAAATCTTATGCTGATAAATGGAAGAGATTCTGTGCTTGGAATCAAGCACAAGGAAGTGATGCAGCAGAACCAAATATTCCTCAGATATTACAATACTTGACTGAGATGCTTGACAAAGGCCTATCTTTCTCATCAATTTAAATCCATGCCTCTGCCATTTCGGCTCATTACAATACAGAGCCACCAATCTTTTCTCATCCTTTACTAAAGCAGTATGTTAGAGGAGCCAAAAATTTAAGGCCTCCTAGAAGATCACCAGTGCCTGCATGGGACCTCAGCTATGTGTTGGAAATGCTCACCCTGCCTCCATTTGAACCAGCTGCTACCGCTGATATAAAGTTCTTATCATGGAAAACAGCTCTGTTACTAGCAATTACTTCAACAAGAAGAGTCTCAGAGCTACAGGCCCTCATGGCTGTAGATCCTTTTATCATATTTTACCCAGACAGGGTGTGTCTGAGGACAAATCCTACATTTATGCCTAAGGTGGTTTCCAGTGTGGCTCTTAACAAAACTATTCATCTGCCAACCTTTTATCCAAATCCGCAGAACAAGGGGGAGTGAATTCTGCATTCCTTGGATGTACACAAACAGCTATGATTCTACTTGAGCATAACTAAAGCTCTAAGAAAAACTGAGCAATTACTAGTGACATGCTGCAGGATCAGAAGGAAAGGCTATTTCAAAGTGGATAAGCCACTGCATTCGTTTCTGCTACTTACACCATGATAAACCTGTGCCCAAGGGCATTAGGTCTCATTCCACCAGAGCTGCAGCTACTTCAGCAGCCTTTCTCAGAGGAGTACCAACCTAAGGCATTCTAGAGGCTGCTACTTGGAGTTCTGGTCACACAGTTACAAAGCGTTATCATTTGCCTCTCTTCTCTAAGTCCAGGGCAGGCTTTGCCACTGCAGTTCTGCAGGGCTTTATAGTCACACCTAATGCTGTTTAGCTCCAGCCACCCAACCATAGCTTTGGGATTCTACCCAAATGTAATGACTGCAGCAGTGAAACATGAAGAACATAGTACAGTTGTGTGCACTTACCATAAATGTAGATGTTCGAGTGTATTCACTGTTGCAGTCCCGGTACCCTCCCGCCATCCCCCTTGCATTCTGGAGTTTATCTTTCCTTCTCTATCTTCTACAACCTATGTGGTGTATTTGCTTGTAGATGAAGGTAAAGTTTATATTGATGCATGTATATATATGTGTGTGTGTGTGTATATATATATACACACACACGCGCACACACACATATTTTTGCTACCTTTTTGGGGGCACCTGACATAAGAAAAACTAAAGAAAATCGTGTCGGCTGCATGTTTTATACCCCTGACGTCATGGAAGAGGAGACCGCAACTGACGCAGGACCCAAGACTTTGGAATTCAGGCCGACTGAGGGCAACCTGCCAGCAGATTACCCAAATGTAATGACTGCAACAGTGAATACACTCGAACATCTACATTTATGGTACGTTTACACAACTGTACTTTCTTCGTAGTCAGTGTTGCTGTGCACAAGCACGAGATCAGTCGCATTTACGGATTCTTTACATCATCCCTAGCCAACTGATGTCTGGACATCAGGTTGTAAGAAGGGCAAATGGTGTGATATTCTAGCTGTGCAGCCCGATATGCTTCACGTGTGTTCAGTACACTCACAGTCTGTCGGTCATTTCTTGTTTCTGGAGAATCACCTTCTTCCAGTCAGATAAGTACCCCACTGGGGAAACTTCTTTTCTAATTTAATGTTTAAAAATGTCAACAGTTGCTTTAAGTGTTGGAAGCAAATCCTGCATAAAGAATTTCACTTATTTTGTCTGTTCTGTGTGGTATCTCCGCACAATGTCCACTAACTGTCCTGACTGTGCTAAATTATGTATGAAAACTCTCGTATATCTGAGGTACTTGTTACCAATCTGGAATCCTTTTCTTTGGCTTCCTTGGTGGTGTTGCAGTCCACTGCTATATCAGGGTGTTGGCAGACTCTGTCATCCACTAGCGCCATTCCAAAATAATATAAAGACAAAGAGGCAAAGGAACTTGACAGTACTGGAAAAGTTTCATTGTAAGGTCTTCAATCAACTGACCAATGTAAGGTGCCTTTGCAGCCCCCTGGTCCAGCGACTGTTGGGCCCAAACCCTCGAGAGGATGCTATGGATTCTGGCCTACCTATGAATACCTATGTTGATTAGGTCTGAGTTTGCTCTGCAGGCCTAAACTTCCATTGTCAGCACTGTGGCTCTGTAAGGAGACTCCTTTGTCTTCCCCAACTATTGAAGCTACAGCCAGAGTTGCACATGGGCAACTGCATCCTCTGTTCGCCCTTTAAAATGGACAACCAAACCGAAGCAAATCTCTTTCTTTGCTTCACCAAAGCCTCTGGCCACTTCTTCTCATTCGAAACCCAAGACTTTCTTAAAATAGCATGGGAGGTTATGGCTTTCATGAAATCTAGAGAGCCCTCTCATTCTTCCACCTTTAAGGTCTCCCTGTGTAAAAGGAACAAGGAAATGGCTTTTCAAGAAGAGGAAGTTTCTTCTAGCTCAGATGATGAGGAGGAATTGTTTTACTCTGGCCACTTATCCAGACTCAAGACTCTGATACCCTTTCTTCCACCTCCCCCTGAAGACCTTTCTTTCTGGACTACCCTACATAGAATGAAGGAGACTTTCAACTGGGAAAGTAACCAGTTCTTCCAGGCTCAGAACCCAGTACAGGGAACCTCTGAGCTTACACTCACCCAGATGGCTGGCTGTTCCTCTGGTACTGATGTATTAGATGATAGCTTAGCTCTACCCCTGCTTCTAGGAAACCTGACAAATTTTACAGAGTGTTTGAATCTCGCAAGCACCTCTACAAAATTAGAAGGCTGATCCTTCTGTTGTCTCTACTGAATTTGCAAAAGATATATTTAAAGAACAAACAAGACATCCCTTGCCTAATGACAGGGAAAGTAGAATACTAGACAGATTTGGGAAAAGAACCTACGAATAAGCGCATTGTAGAGGTGTGCACCCCTGGCAAACAAGGTAAACACTGTGGTATGCTAATTACAGCATAATCGGCTGAATTGCATGCTGATCAGCCAACCCAGCATGGTGGAGCTGCTCAACAAGCTGTAAAGCATCCGTGTAGAGCCTGTGCTGTTTTTTTCAGCAAATTCCAAAACTTTTAAAATCCAGCCATGGAAACTAGTCTACACAGACAGAATGGTTAGGGGCTGCTGCTGCTTTTAATTCATTTGTATGTGCTACAGGCTGAAGCCGATGCTGTTGCCAATAGGCCTAGGCTGAGAAGGAATAGAGTTTTTAGGCCCCGTTGAAATTTTCACAACCTATATGATGTGGAAATTGTAGACTGCTATAGGGTGGACATGGACACACGTTGGGGCCTCTGCCATCCTCAACTCAGATCCAGAGCCAACCAAGGGGAATTATTCCCAGTGGAGACCAAGTTGTGGGTAGCCCTTAGAATCTTGGCTACATGTACCTTTCAGAGACCAGCAGGGGACATGCTGGGAGTGTCACAGGCATTAGCATCCAGGATCCTCCAGCATTTCCTGAATGCTGTGCTCCAGCATGCCAGTGAGCACACATATTTTCCCCATAGTTCTGAGGAGAGGGCCAGAAATATGCAGGTGTTCTGCTTTGTAGCACACTACCCTGAAGTACCGCGTGACATAGATTGCACACAGATACAAATGAAGGCACCACCCATGGAACAGGGTAGGCCTTGCATAAAGAGAAAGGGCTACAAGAGAAGCCAACAAATGACCAGTGAGGCTAAATGAGTAACTGTTGTGTGTGTGTCTGTAGGGGTCCTCCAAGTGAAATTGGTGAGTAAGTGTCTGCATAAACACAGCCAAGCACTGTGCCTGCACTAAGTCTTGGTATGTTGAACAGGTGTGAGCTGTGCATGGTAGAAGTGGCAGTTCATCTTTGTCTTTCCTGACCACGTTAACTGGTTCTGCCAGGAGTTACACTGGCACATCCATGCCTAGAGTCAGCTGCATTGCTGTTACTATGCGACTGTGTGACTGATGTCTGCTGGATGAGCTCCCTTCACGGAGATTCCCAGGACTACGACCCCATAGCCTTCCACGTCTGGGTGTCGATAGCGCACACACTGATGGAGCAGTGGAAGTACTGTCACTATGGGAGCATGATTGGGCACGGCCATGTTGTCTGACCACAGATGATGTGGGTTGACCTACACCACGTGTTCCCCTTCCAGCAGACTTCCATCACAGACACCACTCATTCCATGTCATTCATCCAATCAATTGAATTGTCAACACGGTGGAGGCAGTCACGCATGTCACGCTATGCCACATCTGTAGCCCTGAGCATTTGACTGGAGCACCTATGGGACCTTTCCTGTGCCTTCATGACTGCCCTAAATGTACATTGATTGGTACCGGAAGAGACACCTGTACTAGGTGGAGGAGGGACAGCAGCCCCCTCCCAGCACCCCTGTCATCCCTGCTGTGTGGCACCTCGCCCACACTTTGACTACGGCCAGATTCAAGGGGAATTAAAGCTGTGGTACCCACACTTCCCTGATCGGTGGTCACACCCTCCACCTGTCCAATATCTGTAGCCTCACTGGAATGAGTAGGTATAGGCATACTGGCTGTGTCCAGTGAAATTGCATGGGATGGCTGTATATCAGTCTCTGTGTCCGATTCAACCTCTGCACTCCCCGACTGTGCCTCCATTTGACCGCTATCATCATCAGAGTCTGCTGATACTCTGACATCACGTGGCAGAGGGCCCACACTCTCACTGTCAAGCTCACCTGTAATAAAAAAAAAAAAAAACAACAAACATGAATAAATGAATACATACACTACTGTACTGCAATGTATGCTAACAAAGTAATGGTGCTACCACTGTTGCAAACACTACAGCAATACACACAACAGGCTTGGCATCAACAGCAAACATTAAAATATTTCTTTAAACAACTCAGCCGTGCTGACATAAAAATGTTTGGCTTACCATCTGCAGATGAGATTCCGCTCTGTAATCCAGACGGTCCTGGAAGACATATTTAGCAGGAGGTAAGAGCAACATCATCACATTTAACAGTAGTACAGGGGGTAATACTTTTGCCCCTTTATATGTCCATTAACTATGCTTTCAACAAGAATGTGGCTGACAACTGTAATCAAAGCTAATAACTTGTGACACAGAAGTAAATTCTTGATTTTAGCTGTTTTACTATATAACAGTATTCAGCTGTTCAGATACCAAAGCCTATCTGGTAGCTCCTCCTGAGACGTGCTTGCTGTCTCTGAAACTGTTGCTTCGACATCCAGCACATGCTGATGTTCTTCGTGTTTTACTGTTAGTCATTACATTTGGGTTATCTGCCTGCAGGTAACCCTCGGCCGGCCTGAATATCAAAGTCTTGGATTCCAGCGTCGGATGCTGTCTCTTCTTCTATGTCAGGTCGTCAGGGGTATAAAACATGCAGCCGACGCTATTACACCAGTCTTTCATGCCGTGCGGTGCCTGAAGCCTAAGCAATTCGCAAGTGCCAGTCGGCCGACTCCTGAAATTTTCGTTTTCAAGTTTCGGAATCAAAGTCTTCGAAAAAAGCTAAGTACTCTGTTGGGGATCCTTTTTCTTGCTCTTAACTGATGTCAGTAAAAGTTAACAGTTGTCTTACCTGTGGAAAGTAAATGCCTCATAAAGATTTTCTTTCGTACTGCATTCCTTACTTAGGCCCAGACCACGACGTCCCTCGCTGTCGGTTTTGTGCCTTATTCAACCCACTGAACTATTCGTCATCAGTCTATTTTCGCAGCAAATTATTTTGGTACTTGGTTTAACTATCCAGAAATGGCTTTGGTAAGCCATTCGACTACCGATACTCCAAAAAAATGTAATGATAAAGACAGACCGCATAGGGCCAAAACTGCCAACGACGTTTCCGTTAAGCTAGTTGCCAGTTCGCCGGTACTCAGTGAGGAGCTTTTGCAGCCACTGATGCCCTCTACTTCAGATTTGCAGGCCTCTACTGAGACCCGTTCGGTGTCTGGTATGTCGCGAGATGCTTCTTTGACTATGGAACCTACGGATGTCTCTATCTTGGATGGGACTAGAGCCGCTGTGCAGGCACCGGCTTTTGAGTGTGTATTCAGGCCTACAGATTTGCATTTTAAACCAACGCTATCTTCTTCATCAAGGCCTAAAACTCGACCCATGCCTAGAAAACCGACGTCCAAACCGCATGGTTAGGCCCATATGCCTAAAAATCAAATGCTTAGAATGGCTGAAGACCTTATTACTTTAATTAGGGGAAGCCAGCCTTCCCCCTCTAAGAGAGCTAGAACTGATTTTCCTTCTGATTCTTCTGGTCAGGATTGTGAAATTTCTGTTTCTTCTGATTACCAGGATTTGCCCTTATCTACTTATGAAGATTCTGATGTGGAGGATTCCATTCCCTCTGCTTCCCCTCCAGAAGATTTTTCTTTTGATGAAACCTTGCACACTTTTAGGGAGCATTTCCGCTGGGAAAGCCAGGATTACTCTGACTCCAAAAAGAGGCTTAGGGAATTCTTACTCCTCCCTCAACACAGGCCTTTAGCTATCCCTCCTGTTCTGGACATTGTAGGTGATGCCTTCTTGGAATCTAGCCTGGCCCCAGACACTACCTCCAGCTCCCAGAAAACTTGACCGGTATTACAGAGTACCTGACTCTCACAAGTTCCTCTTCAAGAATCCTACTGCAGATCTAGAGACCATTTCCCAAAGACCAAAGGACATTAAGGCTACTGCTGCCAAAAACCCTACCCCCTCTGATAGAGATTCCAGGGCCTTGGACAGATGGGGTAAGAAGGTATACACTTCTGCTACTTTGGCCATTGGGGCCTTAAATTGACAGTTTCATATGTTAAAGTATCAGCAGCATATTTTGGGACTACTTAAACAGAAAATGATGTTGATTCCTGACTGTGCTGAACATAAAGAATTACAGGATTTAATGCATTCTGCTGAACAAGTTAGTAAACCATACTTTGTAATGTGGTTTTACTCTTTTTAGAAGCATCTTGCAGGGCTGCTGTGACTGGGTCTGTACTTAGAAGGCATGCTTGGCTTAAGGAGCAAAACTTGCTAGATCATGATTTCCTGCAAGTACAGCCTCCCAGATTTAGTAGGCATTGGCCTTCTAAGAATTGGTCGTTTCCAGTCACTTTCAGGCCTTCTCAGTCCAAACCCAGGAACAGCAGACCACCTAGGTTACAGTCTTAGGCTACACACAGGCCTAAGCAGTGGGGGGCTCCCACTTCCAAAGCTGGAAGTAGTAAGACACCCCCTATGGAAAAATGTCACAATGACTTAACCTTAACCCTTCCAAGCCCTGCTCAACTGCCTGCTTCCTTAGGAGGAAAGCTCACCCTGCATGCAAAAACTGGGAACTCATTACCCAGGAAAAATGGGCTTTAAATGTAGTTTTCCAAGGATACAGTTTCCACTTCCACACCTTACCAACCCCAAACGGTTGGCCAGATCTACCCCCAAATCAATGGGCAGAGGCTCAACAGCAGGTTCTCTCTCTAAGTATCAGGGCTATTCAGCCTGTCCCAGCAGAAGAAAGGGGGCAAGGTTTTTACTCGAGACTTTTCCTGGTACCCAGAAAAGACCGCTCCTGGCATCCTATCCTGGACCTCCCTATTCTAAACATCTTTTTGGTAATCCCAAAATTCAAAATGCTAACACTTCAACAGCTGCTCCCTATGCTGGGAAAAGATGCCTGGTTGGCAAACTTAGACTTAAAGGACACTTACCTGCACATTCCAATAAGGGAATCTTGCAGGAAATACCTACGCTTCAGAGCAGGCTCCATGCACTATGAGTTCTCTGCACTTCCCTTTGGCTTATCTACTGCACCCAGGGTATTCACAAAGTGTCTAGCTCCAGCCATTGCATTTTGCAGGCAGAGAAATATTCAAATATACCCATACTTGGATGATTGTCTGATTCAGGCAGAAAGCTAGGATTTGCTATTAAAACATCTGGCATTTGTAAAGAAACTTCTAACCTCCCTGGGGTACACCATAAACGAAAAGAAATCTCACCTAGTACCCTGCCAAGAGATTGTATTCCTGAGAGCAAGCTTGAGCACAACTTCCCAGATGGCTTTCCTCAAGCCAGAGAAACAAGTTTATTTGACAGCCTACTTCAGACTACTGGCCACAAAGACCCAGCCATCTGCAAGGAAAATTATGCACGCCCTGGGGTTCATGGCCTCTTGCATTCTATTAATTCCATATGCAAGACTGCATATGTGGAAAATACAATGATATCTAAAAAGCCTATAGTGCCAACATTCTCAGGACCTGGAAACAATGATTCCTATCATTCCTTGTATAAAGACAGAGGTCCTTTGGTGGCAGAGGTCTGCCACCTCAACAAGGGGCCCCCTTTCAATCTACCCCCTGCTGCCAAAATCCTAACAACAGACGCATCAGACTATGTATGGGGGACTCACTTGGCAGGGCAGTGCATTCAGGGCAAATGGAACCAGAGTCAGGTGCACCTGCATATCAACCAAAAAGAAATGTTAGCTGTACAGAATACCGTGACAGCCTTCAAGGACCACATCCTTCCAGGACAATTATTGGTAAAGACAGACAACACCACAGTTACGTGGTACATAAATAAGCAGGGGGGGGAACACACACGTACCCTCTCAGACAGACTAGCCATGGAACACAGCCTTGAGCTACCAAGTGCACCTACAAGCTAAATTCCTGCCAGGCAAGCTAAATTCACTGGCAGACAACCTAAGCAGAAATCTCATGGACCCACACAAATGGAAACTAGAACCAAAAATATTCAACCTCTTGAGGAACAAATGGGGGACTTCAGAAGTAGACCTGTTTGCCTCCCCCCAGAACTACCAATTAGTCATATTCTGCACAAGGACTCCCCACAGTCAAGCTTGGAAAGTGGATGCCCTGTCCTTTACCTTGGAAAGCCTCTCAGTTTATGCCTTCCCCCTCTGCCTCTCCTCTCGAAGGTTCTGCTAAAGATCAAACAAGACAAACCAAGGACAGTACTGATTGCACCAGACTGGCCACGCCAGCATCGATATCCCCACTTGCACAGTATGATATTGCTGGAGTCATGGCAGCTACCTCAGACACCTTCCCTGCTGTCCCAGCAGGCTGGCCAGATTCTGTACCCTCAGCTTCAAAGCCTGAACCTTGCAGCCTGGCTAATCCCTTGAGCTCTCCAATAGCATCCCTCAGTAAGCAGGCGTTAGATGTTATCTGGAAGCAAGGAGGCCTAACACTTGAACATCTTATGCTGAAAAATGGAAAAGATACTGTTCCTGGAGCCAATCTCAGGGGATGGACACAACAGTGCCCAGCTTACCTCATATTCTTTAGTACTTAACAGAAATGCTCCACAAGGCCCTATCCTTCTCGTCAGAATTCATGCCTCTGCCATTTCAGCACATTATAATACTGAACCACCCCTCTTCTCTCACTCCCTGCTAAAACAGTTCCTCAGAGGGCCAAAAATGTAAGACCCCCCCCCCCCCAGGAGAGCCCCTGCTCCAGCCTGGGCCCTTAACTTTGTATTGGAAAAGTTCACTCTCCCTCCATTTGAACCAGCTGCAACTGCAGAGTTGAAATTCCTTTCTTGGAAAACAGCCTTCCTTCTAGCCATCACTTCAGCAAGAAGAGTGTCTGAATTACAGGCCCTCATGGCAGTGGAGCCCTTCATTATCTTCCATGCAGACAGGGTTTCCCTCAGGACCAATCCTTCCTTTATGCCCAAGGTGGTGTCTAGTGTGGCCCTAAATCAGTCCATTCATTTGCCTACTTTTTTCCTGAACCCACAAAACAAAGGTGAATGAATACTGCACTCTTTGGATGTGCACAGACAACTTAGATTTTATTTGGACAGGACTAAGCCTCTCAGAAAATCTGAACAGCTGCTAGTTGGCTTTGCTGCAAGGGCAGAGGGAAAGGCATTTTCAAAGCAAACCATTTCTAAATGGATAGCCCATTGCATTAATTTCTGCTATAAGCACCATGGAAAAACTACCCCACAGAGGATAAAGATCACATTCCACTAGGGCTGCATCTATCTCTACAGCCTTCCTCAGAGGAGTCCCTACCAGGGACATCCTAGAAGCTGCTACCTGGAGCTCTGTACATACCTTCACCAAGCATTACCACATGCCTATTTTTTTCTAAATCCAGAGCTGGTTTTGCCATGGCAGCCTTGCAGGGCTTAATAGCTGGTCCTAATGCTCTCTAAATTCCTCCTCCCTTCCTTAGCTTTGGGAATCAACCCGAATGTAATGACTGCAACAGTGAAACACGAAGAACATAGTACAGTTGTGTACACTTACCATAAATGTAGATGTTAGAGTGTATTCACTGTTGCAGTCCTGGTTACCCTCTCTTCAGCCCCCTGACTTCTCTTGGCTCTACCTTCCTTCTTGTTTGGTGTATTTAAGCTTTCTGGTGTATTTGCTTTTTGTTGGAGGTGTAACCTAACATATAATTGCTTCCCATTATGGGGGCACCTGACATTTGGGGCAAGAAAAACTGATGCAATGGCATCTGCTGCATGTTTTATACCCCTGACGACCTGACGTCATGGAAGAAGAGAGAGCATCCAACACAGGAATCCAAGACTTTGATATTCAGGCCAGCTGAGGGCTACCTGCAGGCAGATAACCCAAATGTAATGACTGCAACAGTGAATGCACTCGAATATCTACATTTATGGTAAGTGTACACAACTGTACTTTCTGCACTCTTCTGGCAGCTCTCTGAATCTCTGATATAGGCCAGGAACTCTTCATCGGGTGTTCCATATCTGTCCGTTCCCTTTCCAGCAGAAAAGCACCATGTTGCCTAAAGGCATCCACAATCACCTGGTTCTCAGTATCGGTGAAGAGGGGGTCTCTGAGGATTGACGCTCCTGGGTGGCATACTCCTATGTGTCCTAAAAGACAACTGAAAGATAATACATGTAAGTATCACATAACTACAAAATAACTGTTTGCAGAACAAATAGAAAAGGTAGCCACTCAGTATTACCCACTGGAGAAACAGTCTAGAGGCGTGAAATATGAACAACAGGCATTCTGCAAAATGAGAAGAGTAATGGGCAACATATATCCTTGTTTGTGCCATAACATTAACTCAACTTTGTCCCCCCCCCCAAAAAAAAAACAACAGTGTACACTCGTTTTTGCTGTAACATTAACTCTTCTTTGCCCCCCCCCCAAAAAAAAAAACAGGAGAATGACTCATTTTGCTAACAAACCATCTTTGAACTGCTATAAGTGCTATCAAGGAGCTGTCCCTGAAACATTTGCACATATTTGTCACACAGCATTCCATTTTCCTGTATTGGTAATCATGTACACCTCTGAGATGGCTTGACAAACATGCCCATGCCATCAGTGCACTTCTAACTAATGCATACAGGTAAAACTGTAAAAGCCTTTGCTTCAGAATTTTCTTAAATATATTCCAAGGTATGTAGCTCAGCAAATGGAAGCATACCTTCTGAAGTTCAGTACTCCTCTGTACAGATGTGTTCTGAAGAAATAGCATTTGTACATTCTTCCCAACATGAACAAGTCTCCTCACCATCAGTTTGCCTAGTTACATGGTTGCCTTTTTATATGGTGTAGATTCTGGGCTGTTAGCATGGTGAATATGCAAATGAGATGTGAACTCATTAGAATTGCTGAATCCCAAATACTTGGATCCGTTTAGAAGATGTGAACATAGTGCAGGCACTCCCTCAGTGTTCGCTGTTAATGGATTGCAACTGTGAGTGATTACTGGTTGGGAGAAGGAAAACACAGCATCACTGCAGGCTGCCTTACTTCCATTGGGTGTTTCAGATTAGATCTACAAAGTGTTAGATGCAAGGTTGGAAATGCAAGCAAGCAGCACAATTCAGAGTTTGTACTCTTTGGGATCCAGCTTGCCCTTTGTTTCCAACTGCATATGATGGTCATAGGTGTGTACTAGGCTAGTGGCCCTGGAGCCTTTACAAGCCTAACCCCCCCCCCCGAAAAATTGCCCCGGCACTATGCCACCAGATGTTAGTTTACAGTGCCCATATCCAGTAAGGTAACTGGAGTGATCCCTGGAGTGAACTTTGTTACCCATCCACTCATCAAGATTTCTCTTGAAGAGGGCCAGTACCAAGTTATTTCCATTTAATATCCTCACACATTTTAAGGCAATTGATATAGAATGGCTTACACACTGCATGTTTCACATTACTGGTTATATAACTGAAGAATGACCAACAAACACAGAAATGTAAGACAGAGCTATATATTTGCAACCAGTAATCATAACAGGTTGTGTGATCACTAGGTGCAGTACATCTAAGACTTTTAAATGTACAGATAACAGTTGTATGTTTTCATATCGCTGTACTTGCTGTTGAGTTGGTTGTGTGCAAACTGAGTTCAGTTATTTGCTGCAAAGCTGTTTGTGTGGTAAAGAGGGATAATGCACCCATCCTGTGTTCTGAAGGTGCATTGGAGTGAGAGTTCAAATCCAGATGTATGTAGACATATCTCATGTCGGCTATCATTTTCTTGTGCATATGCCATGCATTGATTTTCCTCATTTCAACTACTTGCCCTTTTTTTCTCTGGCTGTCTTTGTCTAATCTTTTTTGGGTGGGGGGCAGTATTTGCACGTTGTGGTGTGCAGTGCAAACACAGGAATATAGGAAATGAATGCTGGGTTTGACTCTGCTTTTCTTGTTTGGGCGAAGTGCGGTAGTGAGCAAACTGAACAACTGGACCTCTCAGGAAGCATACAAGACCCAGACGGCCAAAAATAGTAACCAGATGCATTCAATTAATTGTATTGGGCATCATGCAAACCTGCTAAGCAGCGTTGCGTGATGGTTACAGTGAGACTTTATAAATCATTAGCAAAATAGGGAATGTTCTGTAACTAGTCCTTTGGCAGCGGCTGTAAGTGTAGGTCTGGTGTGCAGATGGTTCTGCCTTCTAGTGCATGGTGTACAACCTTTGTTTTACTGTTGTGACATTGTAGTTTATAGCAATGAACTGCACCATTGATGAGTGTTTTCTCAACCTTCTTGTGGCAACAGGTAGAAGTGTGCGTCTGCCAGACACATGGTTCTGGGTTCGAATAGAGCACATTCCATACACATTTATTCTTGTTCCTCTTTGTAGTCAGTGGGTCTTATAACACGTGACATAGTGGAGCTGATATGAATTATATGTATGAGGGCTGAGACACTAGTATTGTGTCAGTGATTCATGGCTATATCCATGTATTATAATTTATTATCACATGTAGGACTGTGGGTATACTGCCTATTATATTCGTGTAAATACATTTTTACTGTCTGGACTGGCATGGCCTTCACATTTGCCTAACACACATACACAACTGCCTGTACATCCAGTAACCTTGAAATTGCAACTGCAATTATGTAATGCTTCACTGCTTGTCACTGCTGCATTCCACTTACCATCACGCAAACATGGTGCTCTTGGGGTACTCACTGACGAGCAACACATTTGTACAATGGTTAGTGGAGAGCAACAGTTTCAAACAGTGTGCGCACTCTAAGTAAACGCAATAACTAGAATTGTCAGGAAAGCATCAGTCTCCATCGCTGTAGATCCATGGCATGCATGTGTGGGGAAGATATCATGTTTAGGGCACAGAGATAGAGTGTCTAGGAGTCCAAGATTTTTACTGGACTCGTAGTTAAGAACCACAGTACCAGGCTTCTGTGGGGGGGGGGGGCTATTCTGATTCCCAGTATAAGTCTGACACTTGTGATAGTTTAACCCGTGCTGTATGCAGTGCCACTAGTATCCCACACACTGGTGACCAATGTAGGCATCATTACAATGACCTACAGAGGTATACCCTCGCTCTATGGATAGAGGAATTTAGGACTGCGGCCATGCCACACCTGTGTATCAACTGCAAAGAGTACTTGTAAGGCTTAAAAACTGAATATACGCAAGACTGGTATTCATAATGGTATTCTGTTCTTTTTCTGTCACAACTGCCCATTATCAGGAGGTTGGTGTCCGAACCCATGGGCTAGATTGGTGAGGATGAGTGAAGCATATGTGGTATGTGTGCAGCAAAAGAGTAGTGTTATTGTTGCATTAAAAGTTAAGGAAAGTTTTTTGATATTTTATAGAGTTGTATCAGCTTGAGCATGCATATCTCAACTGTAAAAGCAAGTATGCCTGCATTAGTCTGTAGCTCAAACCAGGAGTACAATATTAGATTTTAGTCAGAGGTTGTGGGTTGAAATACACACTTCCAAGCTATACAATACTGTTAATTCTTCAGTAATTTTAAATGAAAACCTCTAAACCAGAGGCAAAAATGCCCTGCTGGAAACTGTAATCTGTTTAATTGGAACACGCATATGTGCAATATATGCACACGTCAAGGATTATTTGCTGTAATCTGCAGTATAGTGTAGTGTGGTTCTGTTAGGAGGTGGTAGTCGTAAATGTAAAAGTTAAGATAACAGTCAGTTAATTGTATTAATGCATTATGTTTCACATATGAAGGTACTAATCTTCTGTCTTTTTTTCTGGTACTAATCGTCTGTCTTTTTTTCTGGTACTAATCTTCTGTCTTTTTTTCTATCACCCCGACCCTTAGCTCTCGCTCTTATTTTATTTTCTATTATTTATATTACATTTTTGTCATTATTTTTATTTTATTTTATGAATGTTTTATTTCTATTTTATTGTAAATTTTTTATTTTGTTTTATTTTTTAATTTTATTACATGTCAGTATGTGTCCATGTCATCCATGTGTTACCACATCACTAAATGATCCACAGCACAGCAGTGTAGGCCTGCTGCACAGGATCCGCCTCCCCCCTCCACCGGCTCCAACACCATTTGCCAGCAAGTCTGGGAACCAACCTGGCAGCACTGCCTCTGCTGACCCTGCACTACTTGCTCCCTCAGGTAGTCTTGCTGCAGAGGCTGGTCCAGTGGTTCCCTCCGGGAGCAGTGGCAGAGGTGGTGATTTTATCACCCGCACCAGGTTGCCAGGGATGACGCATAGGGTTGTGCACCACACTGTTGCACGCCTGTGGTGGCTGGAGAGGCTGCTCTCCCTCATTTTACGTAGTACCAGGAGGAGGAGAAGAGACATCAAGCACTCCAGCCAGTGGCGGAGTGAGGTGACAGTGATGACAGTCCAGTGAGTGAGGACTCTATTCTCACTGTCACCCAGCTTGACGATCATGGTTTTGGGATGACCCCACGCTCATCCCAATCATGGTGTTCTCCAACCTTTTGTGTCCGTCATCGTCCCTGTATCTTCTGTTTGTCTTGTCTGTCTGCAGTTGCTTCCTCACCTACCCAGCTTTGCTGACCCAGACATTCCTGTATCCCTTCCCCAGTATTCCTCTCTGCCTCTTCCTCCAAAAAAAAGAAAATGGACACCTGTCCCACAAAAAAAAAAAAAAAAAAAAAAAAAATCGTCCCATACATAACTTTCCATTTCAGACAAGTATCTTCAAGACACACTTGATTCAGTCCAGTTGGCTACACAACATGAATATGTTGTGGTCACCCCCTGTCTCTGGAGGTGACCGTCCAAACTCGGTCAATATTTTCTACACGTTTACTTTACACTGGATAGATATGGTTCTTTCCTATCTCCCTCCTGCACATTCCTACCCTGTTTTCCCTTTGTTCTTCCCCCTGCTCACTCCCTTTTTCACCACTGTCTGATCTACCCATTTCACCTCTTTAACCCTTTTTGCACGAAGGTGCGCATCACGCACCAACACGCAGCAATGGGGAATGGGAGCAATGTTTTTTACTTGTATTTTAAATGTATTGGATACGGCGGCAATATATTTAAATGTATTTAAAAGTATTGGCTACACCTGTATTCGAACCCAGTACTATCTGGCCTCGATAAGGAATGTATTAATGCATTAATATGTGCTGCCACAGAGTTAATTAAGTAGCAGGTGTATTTCATAAAGTCAGTACTAACTGTCAGACTTCGAATGTGTGACTCGCATTTGCGCATTGCTTATCTGTGCGCAGACATGTGTATTGCACATGCATATGCACTTGACTAACCCCTGGGCAAACCTGCCACTCAACACACTATGGAAATGTACATATTATTGTAGACAAACCAAAAAGAGACTGGAGAAAGCTGCAACACTTTATTCTGGTACCTCGGCTGAATGCCTTCAAAGGAATAAATGCATTAATGCTTGTTGCACCTTATATACTATAAGACATCAATTAATGTAATTGACAAACACACCTTGATTGACCCACAGAATTTTAAAGAGACATAATGTGAAAGCATGTATATATTTAAACACATGCCACACACAACACTATGAAAAAGTGCAAAAATTACATACAAAATTCTATACATAAATAACTATATAGCAAATTTTAATTGTAAATCATGTGGGGTTGTGTATTTGATTGGGTGTGGTTGTGTTCCTTCCAAATTTTATATTGGTCAGACCAAACGGCAGTTAAAAATTCGTGTTTTAGAACATCTAGGTGATATTCGAAATGTTAGAAATGATAGCCCGGTTTCTCAACATTTCAATTTATTTCACAATGGTAGTTCTGATTCATTATTTTTTTGTGCTCTTGCCAAGCCGGAATTTTACAATACTGGAAACTTTTTACAGAGCCTGTTAAAGTTAGAAAGCAGGTTTATTTTGAAATTCAGTACTTTAAAACCTAGGGGCATGAATTTAGAAGTCAATCTTACGATATAACTTTGTATAATGTATTCAAAGTTTTTTCTAGGTGTAATCTTAGGTGTTTTGCACACAAATTTGCTATATAGTTATTTATGTATAGAATTTTGCATGTAATTTTTGCACTTTTTCATAGTGTTGTGTGTGGCATGTGTTTAAATATATACATGCTTTCACATTATGTCTCTTTAAAATTCTATGGGTCAATCAAGGTGTGTTTGTCAATTACATTAATTGATGTCTTATAGTATATAAGGTGCAACAAGCATTAATGCATTTATTCCTTTGAAGGCATTCAGCCGAGGTACCAGAATAAAGTGTTGCAGCTTTCTCCAGTCTCTTTTTTGGTTTGTCTACAATCGTGTGTTGGTTAAATGTACATATTACTCTGTATTCCTACTTATTGTCCATTCCCTGTGTATGATATGAAATTACATGTGTAAACATTACAAACTGAGGATCTTGTCTCACAATATGCCACACATTTACAGAATATCCATCTATTGACACCCTCCAAGCACTGCAGTCCTGGTATCTCAGTACTTTTTCCACACACGTCAATCACAGTATGGAATGTAATATCAAATGTGTGCTATGCAATGCTCATCAGTCTGGTAACATGCAGAAGTAGAACTATCAACCCATATGCCTAAAAAGACTTGTCTGCAAGGCTAGGGAAGGAATTGGCATGGGCCATATCCCCAGGGACATAGGTGACTTTCAATACACTTGAGCCTACCTATTTTGTTTTTGTCAAGGGTAGATCTTGCTTATTGAACCTTGTGGACTTCTTGGATATTGACCCCACAGACCTGGATGAGGGATAACTGGGGCATACCATCTATGTTGACTTATCCAAGGTCTTTGGCACTATCCCCCATTCACATGTCATAGTGAAGATCTACCAAGTGGGAATTAAGCCATACAGTAATACAGGGATAGTCAGCTGGCTCACTGACATAACACACGCACTCAAAGTTGGGGACTGGACCTCCAGCAGTAGCCAGTTGCCATTAGAATACCACAGGGATCTGTTCTGGGCCCTCAACTGTTTGCAAACTACTTCCCTGAAGTGCAGGTAATGGTAGATGGCCTGTGGTTTGCCAAGTTTTCAGATGACTGGTAACTGGACGCACTAATATAAGAGTCCCCCAATGATGGTAACATGTTATGGAAGGGGCTGTCACACAAAAATGACTGGTGCCAAACTCTCGGAGTGAACCTTAAAGCATACAATGGCTCTTTGTCCCCTTTGGCAATGAAGTACCCCTGCTAATTATGATATACATAGCACATTTCTAACCAAGCACAAACACAGTGTTGTGAAACTTTGGAACACATGTTGATAGCAATCTACACTTTCATTACTATGTGTCCATAGCGGTGACACACAGATTCTGCAGTGTGCACATCGTACATATGACAACCCTGGTGTTGGATATGATGTCCATACCTGTGCTGTACTCTACCCTTATCAGGCCACTAATTGAGTACAATGCTCCCTTCTATCTGTACCTTACCAGAGACCTGCAGCAATTGGAGAAAACACAAGGTTGCGCCTGGGAAAGTCCAGGAAATCCAAACATGACATACATGGAAAGACTGAAAGACTTGTCAGTATCATGCACGCTGCTGAGAGGTGACCTATGCCTGCCCTACAGAGCAGCTTGAGACCCTGCCCATCTGCAAATCAAATGAAACAAGAATAACTTGGCTCAAGGTTCGCAACCTAGCCGGTGACATAAACAGAGCATGCTATGGAGACATATATCCCCCAACAACATGCACTCTTCTGTAGTAGGGTCCCACTGCATGTGAATCAGTGCTCCTCAGTGACCTGTTCAAGCTCAACCTTGACTACTGGTTGAGTGATTGTAAAGTCACCTCTGGGATGGCACCTATGGCCCTCATGGACAGGCCATTTGGCGCTGCTCACAAAACCCCTGTGCTAACAACAACCATCCAGCTTTGCTCAGTAAGGATACTTTTGTTTTTACACAGCTAGGCTTCTAAACACCATAGGGCCATTAGGCTAGTACCCTGTTATGTGCATACGAAGCTGTGACCTTGTGCAGATTTTCAAATGCTTTGTCTCCCACATGGGCTGTCTTGTAAAAGTCACACTTGTGCTGTGGCGCTTGCTTATACTGTGTTCCGTAGTCTGTGTACTTTAGATTTGTAGGGGTACTATTCTCTCTGCAGTCATGTGTGTGTGTGTGTGTGTGTGTGTGTGTGTGTGTGTGTGTGTGTGTGTGTGTGTGTATGTGTGTGTGTGTGAGAGAGCTGTTGCTTGACATTACTGAGAGCATTTTACACCAGCAAATGGGACACTGTTATATTCTGCTCAACAGACACTTCTGATGCCATCAGCTATATCAGATTTTTGGATATGTTGTATTCCCACCGGAAAAGGGTGAGAGACTGGCTTGGAGGCCAGGGAGAAGTCACCTTATCCTATACAATAAAGATTACAGTGACGTGACTTTTAATCTAGTCACATACATCATGACATGGTTTGTAGGCCCTGTGTTACCTTGCTGAGAAAACCCTGTGGTCTGTCCAGCTGCTACATGTTTCTATTAAGGTACATGAAAAAGAGAGCATTATACTGTATTATTGTTGTGATGATGTTTGACTACAAAGCTGTCATACAATCCTAAGATCTCAATATGATGGCATAACTCATGATGTGCACAACATAGGCTTTCAGTACCAGTGTGGACACTTGGTAGTCAAAGTTCAGATTGCTATCTGCATGTGTTCCCAGTGCTTGCTTCACTGGGTTTGTGCATAGCAGGACTGTTGTCAGTGCTGTAATTAAACTTTCAGATGGACAACATTACAAACACACATTTCTGCATTTATTTGTTGATCGTGTGCTTTTATCACCATTCAGTTGTGTGTTCGCTCCACCTGTACTATGTTATCACCATTGGTGGACTCAATGATTGCACACAATATGCAAGAATCAGCAAATTTGGCCATATACTTTAACCTGAACTGTCGAGAAATAGAGTTCAAATCATGAAGGGCCAAGCACAGTTTCTTGGGGTTTGCCAGTGGTGACAGCTCTACTGGTACATGTTGATTCATCAACTTTTATATGATGTATTCTGTCAGTGAGCCAATTGGTTACCCATCAATTAACATAAGGATTAATCCCCAGCTTGGAGGTTTTCTCAGTGATGCCTGTGTGAGAGGTTGTGTCAAAACCCTAGGCCAAATCACAGTAGGCAGTATGCACCGTCTTACCTTTATTCAGGCCTATCACACAGAATCAGTGGACTGTGACAACATCACAGATCACCTATGGTATGACTCAGCAGATATAGCTTCCTGATTTGGTTGAATACTCAGTTCAACACACCCTCCATATGGTCTATGTTCCCATACAAGGGTGTACATCAATATGTATCCACCTGAGCTGGGGGGAGGACAGCACTTGATGCATGCATGCATGCATGTATAGAGACATCCTGACTCTATCCTTAACTGTGAGATAGACCAACATGTTATCAAGGACCTCTTCTGCATTTACACTAGTAATATTCCAGGTGTTTGCAATAGACCTGTGTGAGTTGTTAATGCTGTATCAAGTCCATTACATTTGCTGGATGTCCTCAAAGAGGTCATTGAGGGCATGGATGATGACAACAGTACCATGTTGTGGAACCTGACCAGGTCAAGGCATATGACACAAATCCATACTGAGGTATACAAATAACACTTTCATATGTGGCCATAAACAGCTATATCACTAAATGGGTAGACCAGTGCATGACATACATGGTATCTCACTTTGTTGAAATGTGTGACATGACCTATATCTCGGGTCCAGTGATCAAGTTGGTACATCAGGGGTGTCTGCTAGGCCCTTTCCTTCCCATTGTGAAGTTAAGTGACGGACATCACAGATGACCTACACATGCCGTGTCCAAACGGCTGCCTGAAGGACTACAGATTGTGAACAGTCATTGACTCCAGCTGTGATAGTACTATAATACAGTCAGTATCACCACACCCAAAAACTGCTGCCACAGCATGACAACAATTTATTGGCAAACATGGAGGGTTTTGTTGAATCAGGAAACAAACACACCACCCAAGTATAATATAGACACACCTTATAATCAGACCAGTAGGTATGTGACCTGCTTCCTGGGGTAGATGGTAAGTGGTAGATCCACCACCATGTGGTCACAGTACTTGACTCCTCCCTTGAATGTAACCCAAGTACTGGGTATGTGAAGGACATGCATATCAGAGGCCGTAATACCTTCATGGTTCCCAGCCTTCATCACACCAATAACTGTGTACAGTGCACCCTTCCTTCTTCATGTACCTCCCGACACATTTTCCAGTGATGTGTAACCACCTTTGTCACAGTGAGCTGTCACACAGCTTATTGGCCATACCTAGATATCCTTTCTGTGGAATATGCATGACTGTCTGATGGTGCGGAATACCAATCCGGTTATTACACCAGATGCATTTATGCTACTTGTTCTGCTTATGCACACACTACATACATAGGTGTTTGACAGCATTAATGGCATGTGTATCATTAGTGACAGTGTGGATTGCGCTGTATATATATGTGCCATGTACACAAGGCACCTAGCCTGTATTTTCCCGTACTGTTGCATACAGGTATAGCAGCATCTCTCCTGACACCTAGAGATATTACAGTGCCAGGACAATGTGCGTGGCTACCCTCATAGAGTGTGGATGTATCATAATAGTTGGTGTGTGTGTGTGTGTGTGTGTGTGTGTGTGTGTGTGTGTGTGTGTGTGTGTGTGTGTGTGTGTAGGCAGGCTCATCTCATCACTCCACATAATATATGTCAGAGGCATGGGATTACTAGTGGTGGTATTCTGATATTGTCCATTATTGTGGTTGGTTCTTGTAATGTTTACCATGATCCTTTACCTGTGGCCACCTTACTGGAGACCTCTGCTGAGAGTACACTCATATGCAGGCATATCAGTTTGCACAGCTTCACACTCTGCACCCTAACCTAGTTGTATATCAGATCCCTGATAGATGTCCTCTGCATTATGCATGTAAGGATGCTTATCTCACACAGACGTCCTCCGTATTATGTCACCAACCATACATTTTCACTATACAGTTTGTACTGTACCATATAGATATGTGCTTGGTGTTGCTGCTACAACCATCTTCCATTGACATGCCCTCCTCTGCTATACATGAGGGAGTTTCACCTGTTCTCTTTCCCTGTGTTCATTCCTACACGTTCATCCATGTGTCCCTATTCAATTCAATGCACACTATTCCCCTGACACATCATTTTACATGGCAGTCCCTGTCCTGTTACAGATCATTAACACAGTTTCAGTGCAGAATGCCAGGAATGGGATATCACAATACTCTGCACTGTAGGTATACTGTCTTGTATTGTGTTTGGACCATATACTTCACATTTATACCTCACAACTGTCTAGATATTCCCAGGATGTCCATATGTTTTCCTTGTCAAATTTGTGGCTTTCTGCCATATCACTGGGATGATCTCTGGACTGATGTAGCTCAGTATTACATACATTTGAGTGCATACCTCTCAACTGTCCAGATTTGTGGAGAATGTCCATTTTTTGTCTATTTATGATCTTTTCCTCATAACATGTTTTGTTTTCTGGAAAATAATTGGCATGTCATTGCAGAGTGAAGTCAGAATCTGATGATTGACATGTGAGTTTCAAACTTCATGCACGTCATAAACTTTGTGCTAACATACAACATGTTATTCTATCAACTTTCTAAGTTTGGAAGTGCAATATTAAAAATCTGTCTCTGTTTATGGGCCTCTGCCCATATCTTGCTGAAAGAGGATGACCAGTACATTTGAATTTCATTCTGCCACATTTCCATTTGACATCTTTGGCAAATATGTCCCTGTTTCTGGTTAAATGTCCCTGCATTATGTTGGCCTTTGTGATGTATGTTGCACTAAAAGATTCACAGCTATCTGTGAAGCCCTGGTGGTCATTGTGGCATTTTGCTCAAATCCAATGACTGTAGGTGCTTTTCTTTAAACAGAATTGTGTCCACATTCGCTTACATGGTTTCCTGACCAGCAACAGTTTGCCAGCCACAAAAACCTAACTTAGGAGTGCCATATGCCATTAATATGCATTGCTAGCTGTCACTCATTGTGGACCACTGCTCAAAGAGGTAAACTCGTGTAGGCTTTGCACGAAGCCTGCACAGAGTTTATTGAATCCTGGAGCACATGTATTTTATTTGTTAACAATAGTCCAACATTACAAAACATTGCTGAATTCCTGCCTTCCCTTAAACATCACCCCCATCCTCCTGAACATTATTCTGCATGTATTTTTCCCACAATTTCCATTTACTTCTCTGTAATTTGCTCCTTCCTTTTCCTAACTATCCCTTTTTCTTCCAGGTCTTTTATTTCTTTTACAGTATTCAAGAGATCAAATACAGCTGGTGGAGACTTTGATTTCCTTTTTCTTTGAATTGCTTTTTTGGCAGGCAACAGAATTAAACTTAATAAGGTCTTACTATGTCTAGGTAATTCAGATCCTGTATCCCACTTCAGTAGAATAATTTTCTTACTTACAGCCATTTGCTAACCCAATATTTCTAAGAAAGTATTCTGTATGGGATTTTTAAAAATCTGCCAACTCATTACACTCCTAAAACATATGTTTCTGGTTACCTCTTTCGTCTCCGTCATACATCCAACATTTGTTGTCTAGTTGAGGAAAATTCTTTGAAGTCTGCTTAAGGTGTGCAAACACTTCCAAGCAAAGATCCTAATCTTTCTAGACTTAGCTGCATACTTGGGAGCCATACATGTGTCTTCCCATTGTTTTCTTGTAAATTGCTTTTCTAATCTCTCTTCCCAATCTTTTCTAACCTCCTCTGATTCTTATAGTTATCCTACAGTATGTTATATGCCCAGCTAATTATCCTTTTTCAACAGCTGCTTCTGTTGTAGCTTCAACTAACTACTCTACCAGAGCAGGTCTTTTACTTAGAATTCACCTATCCCTTTCTTCTTGCCTGTACTATGCGGTCAAGCTCAGGTGGGGAAGGCAGTCTCTAGCCTGCAGTCCAAATGGCTTCTTGGCCTCATATCACTCTATTACCTTTCCTGCTTGAGTTACTTGCTCCCAATATCTTTGTTGCATTGTCAGACTTCTCCAGTAAATTCCAGCCCCTCTTACCTACTTCTGTACACCTACTTGCACTCATTCCTTTTGAGAAAATCTCCTTTAACCATTCTCTTATTGGCTTAGTTCTTGGATTACTTTCTGCTACTTTATGAATTTAATATTTTGTATGGTGGTTATTCTCCTTAAAGATCTGCATCCAAGAACCAACACTGTGTCTGTCTCTCTCCATCTCTAGAACTTCTCCATGATTCATCATCATCATCATCATCATTCTTTTCCATTTCGAATAATAACCTTCTGCTTGTGTTATCTGTATGAGCCTTAATTGTGCAGCTCTAAAATATTCCTTCAAATCAGGTAAACCTAAACCACCTTGTTTTATTTGAAGGATTAACATTTTACTCTTGTCCTCTTTCCCTCCCAAATAAATTCCTTCAATTCTTTATTATTGTCCACAACTTCTCCTTGGGTTAATAAAAGCATGCCTGACTTGTGTACAAAACTAAAGGGACTAAAAACATCTTCACTGCTTGTATCTTACTATCCATCAGTTTCCAGTTTCTCAGTTTTTGTATTACCTTTATTTTAGTCTCTTCCCACATATCCTCAGCTGCCATAACAGAAGCCTTTTTAATCCATACTCCTAAATACTTCATCTTTTCATGACCCCAGAAATGTGGGTATTACTGAACAAATTTGTGGGTGAGTACATAATTTATGGCTATAGCCTTTGTTTTATTGTCTTTAATATTGTATCCCGAAAAGACTTATCAAAATGTTCCACAGTAATGAGATGTCCTTTACTGGATTTATCCAGTACAAAATAATATCATCTGCAAATAAAGCCAACTTTTCTTAATTACCATACCAGTTGTATCCTTATATTTGAGTCCTTTATTTTCTTTGTCATTGGTTCTAAATAAAGTAAACAACAAAGTGAGAAAGAGGCAACCCCTGCCTCGTTCCTCTGTTCAAACACAGCTTATCTAAGAGGAAACCTCCAACATTAATTCTTTCCTCCAATCCTTCATATATCCTTCTAATTAACATTGTTATTGTATCAGGGAATGCAAATGCTTCCAATGCCCTGCTCGTAAAATCCCAACTTACTCTGTTAAATGCTTTCTGTGCATCAAGATTCGCCAAAAACAGTTATTTTCTTACATTCTGCTTCCTTCTGGATCATCACTGTTCTATTATTGTCAAATGTTTGCTTCCTCTTTAGACAATCAGATTCATATTTATCAATTTTGGCAACACCCTTTGCAATTTTTTTGTCTAGTGTAGACATGATCACTTTATAGTCATGGTTTAAAATTGAAATGGGTCTATATGAAGCTGAGTCTGAGGGGTTTAGAACAATGTATTCTTTTTGCCTTGCCTGACCTCTCCATCAGCTGCCACCAGCTCCTTTTCTCATTCTCCAGTTCTGCCAGACTCACCTTAATCTCTCTTAAACTTGACTCGATCCACTTCTGAGATGGTGAGGGAATTGAAGACACTTGTGCAGCATCATATTGCTACTGGGGAATTGTGCCATAACCCCCCATTCCAAGACATCCTTGTGAAATCCATAGTAGCTGCCATTAGAAGGTACATGTGTACATCTGCTCATGCACAACCTCCTGACCAAACGATATACCACATACATTATGGAGAGCTTAGGCAGCTTCTCCCCATATCCCACATGAACACTCCATAGAGTGCCTTCAAACACGAGACACTTAAGGCGATGTTAGGACTTTATCCTTGTGGACTTAATATGTTGCTGAGGTGCCAAATGTCTGCAAATAATAAGTGTCTAAAAGCTGCAATATGTTTTTTGCATACAGCTGTTTCTTACTAGAATTATACTGGGAGGGGAAAGGGAAACACTCTTAAATTTTGTTTGCAATAACCTTCTTTTCTGGATTATCAAATAGATTAAGTTTCTTTAACTCCACTGGCTTTAGGGCTTTTTGTAGTAGATTCCTCCTTTACACTGATTCCATGCCTTTCTGCTGAGGTTGGATGGACTACTTATTGGTTTCTAGTTTTAGTCACTGTTGTGAAGAAAAGTTGTATCTGTTTTTTCCAGTCTTTCCCTGCTGTTAATATTTGGTCAGTGGATTATAGCCATGAAATCTTGCTCAGTAAAGATGTCTGTAGTCAAACTCAAATATTCAACATTAACTACCAAAACACATAACAGTGACACTATCTTACAAACTTGATTGCATATCAAAGCAAAAATAGGCTTGTATAATTGATGATACACACACGCGCGCGCACACACACTGACAAAAAAAAAATACTACATTTATGTGGGGGGCTTTGGTATAACCCACTTATATGTATTAACTCCTTGGTCTCGCAGCTACCATGTAAGGCTATTCAGCCCTACAAGCACAATCCTTACCTGCACACTATTCAAACAAAGCAGCCATTTGTATTAAAAAAATAAATAAAAAAAAGACAGCAAGTTTTCTTTTGGGTAAAATAACTGCCCGACATTTAGGCATACATGTAGTCTGATAATACTGGTTTATCTTAATTCCAGTAGGATTCTCATTGTTTAGTTTTCTAAAAGTTCTTTCAGAAACCTCTCTGTGAAGTGTTTCTCTCCCCATTTCTTGGCACTTTTACTTGATGGACTTCCCCTTGTATTCCTCAACAAAGACTGGGCAGAAACATTCCTTCAGCATTCATGCTGTTTTGTCGCATTTCTCTTCTTTCGTGCCATAATTATTTTTTTAGGTCTAGCATTCTTTCATTTTATGCATTTCTCTCATAGTTACTGCGATTTTAATATGCTGACTGAACTGGTTACCCTATACTCAGTGTAGCGGTTTGGTTTTGTCTGACATTCCTGTTTTCTTTAAATTTGTGTTGTTCTGCATTTGTTCTACTTATTTGTTGATGTTTTTTGAGTTACTCTTTTTTTGTAATTTTAGGGAAGGGGTTGTATAATAGCTGAAGTAGTCTTTATATTGTACAAAGTGCTTTGACACAAAATGGTCACTTTGAAGGTTTATTAAGTGGTTTGATACTGTGTGTTGTAGCATGGTTGTTGATGCAAAATACATGATATCAACAGTAATTCGGAGTGTGGGAACATTTAATAACCTTACCAAAGTGTAGCTATAAAGAGAAGGGTATTTTAGTGAAATGCACTTCATAATGTTAGATTAAATGAATTGTTGCCATTTAGTAATGTTCAGGTTTGCAGGAGCATAGTTTTTTTTTAATTAAATTTTAGTTTGCTTGGATAAGTAAACTGGTCATCATCAACAACTCGCAAGGGTAAATGCAGGTATATGGGCCCTGTAGAGGAGAAAATTAACCAGCATGTTTTTGGGAAGAAACTACAATACCTGTAGAAAACCTCTGCGGTCAGAAAGAGACTATAGTAACTCCATGTAGACTGTGACCAGAGATCAGGACCAAATCTTGGAGGCTGGGGCTGTAAGTTGGAAAACTTGACTCCTGAGTCAAAATGTTTATTTAGTAAATGTTTTTTTTACCAGGTAAGTGAGATGTCATGCTGACCCTTTGCAGCTGTAACCTGCCCTGAGAGAGCAAGCAAAACAGGCATAAATGTGCAAATTCAACATAACCTATACATAGTAGTCATAGTCTACAAAATCACTACATATGGAGGCAGAATAAATTGTAATTGGGAATGGAAATGATAAAGTATGTATAGTTACAGAGACAAAATAAGGCGCACTTGAAAATTACATATGAAGTCTAAAAAGTGAAGGTCATCACATTCCGTTAGTTCAGCAGGGGATACTGTACTGAGTTTTGATTTTCACTGTTAGACCACTGTTAGCACTGGCCTGTTAGCCATTGTCCCAAAAGCATTTGCACATGCCTTCTTTGTGGAAGTGCTATCTTACTGCATTTTTAATTTCTTCTAAGGTTTGCTGCTTCTTAATCTCAGTTGAGAGTTTGTCCTAGCATAGGAAGTTCATTGCTAATGAATCTTCCGACTCCAAAAAGGCTAGCAAAGCCTTTGGTGAATTTATGAACTCTCATCAAGTTTTTTAGGTCCAGTTTAAAGGAAGATTGTGGATCACACACTACTTTAACTTTAGGAAAACTCTGGGTAACATATCTGCCTCTCCACCTTATTTTATTGGTCTGATAAAGCAGGTTTTGATTCCTTGTTATGATATTTGTGGGTCCTGGGCTACTGGGTCCCCAAGTGCTTGGAAGGCAAGACATGGGCCTCTTTGGAAGAACTTTTTAGATGCACAGAAGAGGGACAGTGCTTCTAGTTATTCTTTTGAACAGTAATGTTTTTGTAAGCAGAGTAGCCCTATTAGGAACCGCTGTAGTCCCTTTAGCGAGTTACAATGATGTATACATGCGTCTTCTAATAGTATTGATCCTCTTGAGTATTGTAAGATGAATGTAAGTTTAATAATGGTAAGTCATATTCAAGCTATCCAGGGAACGGGTGAAAGCATAAGTGAAATCCTGTAACATGACTCAAGTTATTAATGGTATTATCAGTATGAATAGCAAATGCTAAGGAAGGCTCAAGAGTGAGACCCAAACACTTGTATTCTGAGACATTGTGGACAATAATATCCTTGTTGTGTTTGATTAAAATAACTGGTGGATCTCATGGTTTCTGGGCTGAGGATGGTGGTAATGCATTTATCTTTTGGAGGGCTGATTAAGTAGTTTCTCAATAGAAGACCTTTTTACAAGAGTTAAATAGTGTTTTTTTTTTTTGGCTGAAGATCTATATGTGATTTACTAGCTTTTATGAGTAATGTCATTTGCATACAAGATGGCATCAAGTAGTGTGAGGTCACAAGTAAGATCGTTAATAAAAAGTGAGAATAGTTGAAGACCTAAGCCTGGACACTTGGGGCCTCAGGTTTTGAGGGTTCCATTGTCAGAAATGAATTTTTAAAATGGGCTTGTAAGGTTCTGTCTTGCAGATAGTTTTGAGACCATTTAATTGTGTCTTCACAGTTTCATTTTCTGAATTTGTTCGGTAGTATATTGTTTGTGATTAATGTCTCAAATGCTCTTTACCGCTGGATTATCTGTAACAAGACTAGTAAGTCCTTTTGTAATTGCTATAAATTGTATCTGTTGCAGTGAATAATGCTGCTGTAATGCTTAAGGCATTGTAAAAACATGCCGTCTTTTGTCATAGTAGACCATAGTTATCTGTTTAATACAAGTATTTATACAAGTTTCTTAAGCATTTTTGTATAGGGGCAGAGCCTGGAAATGGATGTGAGGTCAGTGGGTAAAAGGTCCTTGGGGAGAGGTACAATGATGGATTTTTTGAAGGTTGATGGTACTAAACCAGATGTGAGGGTTAGGTTGTGTACATGTGTGTAAGGGGCTTATATTTTTCACTGCTGTCCAGAGGAATTTAGGATGCAGTTTACTGAACTTGAAGATGACAGATTTTATTTTTCTAGTAAGACTTTGGCTTCCTTGGCAGAAATTTCAGTGAAGTAGAAGGTAAGATATTTTTTTTTCTAAGGGCTGTAGATGTGTAGAACTGTTGCGGTCAGGTCCAGGTGAGCTAGAGGATAGGATAGCTCATTTCTGTTATGTTTTGAATTATTGAAATTGGTAAATACCTCTAATCTTGTGGAAACATGCCTGTGTTAATATTGGTTGGCATACCTCTTAATTATCCAGATTTTTTGCTTAACATTTTTGGTCTGTTCCTCCTAAAATTATGGTTTCCTGGCCGTTGTTGAGGATTGAAGCCATTAAATAATTGTATAGATTTCAGTTTCAGACGTAACATCCATTTTCTGAAGGATATGAACACAAGTAGTGTTATTGTAGCAACTTAAGTTTATAACAGCAACCTGTCCCTGTTTTTGGGCCTCTGTATCGTTATTCTTTTAGGCTTTGTCCCAATTTCTTTTAAACAGAAGAGACAGATAAAATTTTATATTAGAGGGGTAGTTGCAGAGACTGCAAGTGAAAATGGAGCTAGATTAATGGAAATAAATATTTGTGTATAGGTTGCTTCATTGGTTAGTTTTAGTCTCTGTGGTATGGCAAAATTGTCCACTACATTTACTTTATTTTTCATTTTACTGGAATACTCTGCTTGTGGATTGTACCGTAACCCTTGGGTTTATGTGTTTTTGTTTAGGAAATTGTGGATGTGGCGCTCTGCATTTTCCATGTTTAAACATTTTGATATTGTGTGGTTTAAGGAATTATCACTCCTTATGAATCACATTCCTTCAAACTTCTAACATTCACTGAACTACTGGCAAAGTATGTGCACAGAAGTACCCTTTATTTATCTTTTCAAAACTGGGATGTTTGGCTGTGGAATGTCTATTTAAGATAGAGGCTTTCTGAGATAATCTCCAAAAAAAAAAAAAAAAAAAAACAAACAAAATATATGCATCCAAACATGAAAATTATTTGATTGCTTTTTGCATTTAATTGCCATGCTGACAAAAAAAAAAAAAAAAAAGTGTATGTATGTGTGTGTGTATATATATATATATATATATATATATATATATATATATATATATATATATATACAAATATATCACTTAGTGGTAATTGGAAATATTCCTACCAAGCAGTATAATTAAAGCTTGAAAATGGGTCAGAATGCTGCATGTAACAATGCATTATGAACCCCGAAATAATATTTGTCAAATGTGGCTGAACAAGTAGTAAAAACAACCTGAGCTTGCTATGCTACAAGTGAAATGAAAAATATGTACACTGTAAAAGTAACCTGCAAATGAGGAGCAGAACTTATTAATACTGAAACAATAAGGAAAATTACATTGATCCTACTTGTGGTAAAGGAGGGAGAAAGGTAACCCTTTTTATAAGTGAAGCCAAACGGTTACATTTTTAAAAATAACTAACCTGCCAAAATAAGTTTCCAGTGGGCTTGAACTATTTTTGCCAGCTTATTTTTTGAAATCGGTTACGAGATAAACCTCTTAAATAGGGAGCAAGACTAGTGAAAAAAATTATGAATCTGATTTAAATGTGGCAGTCATGGGCTTGGAGGTTTTCCAGGGGATCAGTATTTTGATCTGAAAGTCGTAATGTATCCATTTCAGATCATTTCATAAGGTAGTTGCTATTGGGGAGAGCATTTAGAAAGTAAAACTGAATAATCGTTGCATATTTAGTAAATGTGAATGTCATTATAACTGTTTTGTACAGCTTAATTCTAGAATTTGCTGCCAAATGGTATTGGAACCTAGCCTTCATAAACTGTAGAAGTACCCAAGAACAAATATGAAATGCTCTTGCGCATAAACTGATGTAAAGATGTATACTTATTACAACTTTTTGAATACACAAGTATATTTTTAATTTTCCTACCCTTACAATTCTGTCACTGTCCAAGCTAAAACTCTATACCCCCTCTCTTGCTACACCTGACCTACAGCTACATTCCTAATAGAAATTAATTTTTCTTTCACTAAATGTTTCACACTGAACAGTGATCATACATTATTGTTAATGTTAAATCATTTAAAATTGTGCTTTTCTTGTTATTAGTAATGTTCTAGAATTCTATGTCCTCATTCCCCACAAGTCCACCACTGAAAATGGACCTTTTTGACTAGGCTCAGTTACCCTATTCTGGTAAGCAAAGACCAAAAAATAAACTCAAACTTATTCTACTTGCTTGATGGCAGGAGACAGTGAGCCTGTTTAGTCTACCTCTTAAGTTCTTTCAGCATTATACCTCCTGATCTTTCCTGTCTTCTCTTCAACTCTTCTCTACCTGTCTTCTTGAATGCCTGTGGTGAGGAGTCCATTTCTACAACAGGGATCACCTGCCTTCTCTTTGAGAAAGTATTTCTGCAGATCCATAGAGAACTTGGTCTTAGTCTGCTGTGTGCTTCATCCTCCACTGTCTGTTTTTCCTGTTTATGACTATTATCTGTCTCTGGCGTTATCTTGTGAACCCATAGCATTTCTCCACTGTCTGTTCTAGTATTTAAGAAAGAAGAGTTGAGAGTCTGTAGTTTCTGATCATATTCTTTCCCTCCATCCCAGTCACTTTTTTGGTTGCTTTCCCTTGTATCCCTCCACTAGTAGTGGTTCATGAACAGTACGTAGTACCTATGGTGTGGCCTGACTGTGGTTGATGTATTGGATCATTATCTGTTTGCTCTTGGTGTCTCTCCCCCTTAAGATCACTCCAGGATTCTGCTGGCTGCTATTGCTGTCTCACTTTTGATTGTGTTCATCCTACTCGGGTCCACTCAGCATTCCAAGATGTTTTTCATGGGTCACTGTTGGAGTCTTAACAGGGATCTCTCCCACTGGTGAATTCAGATGTTCAACCTGACTTTCAGAGCTGAGTGGCCTTCTCCCAAATCTGGTTTGATGTCTGTCTATCAGACATCTCCACTTACGTAGTATAGAAGTGGTGTCAGCCTGTGCCATCTTCAGCTCTTTTTTTGCCTTTTGTAGTCCGCTATTGATGTCAGATATGATGTCTGTGCCCTCAAATCATAATCCATGGATGTCCTTTCTAGGATTCCACAAATCCTGTCAGCTGGCTGACTCAATAAGAAACTTGCATTTGTTTGTAAGGCACTTCTACCTAGACAGTTGTGTATTTGGCAAGTCTTCTTCCTATGGTCCCAGCTTCCCTCCCTTTTAGGAGTGGGCTGAGCTGGCTTAGTGTTTCTTCTCACTTTTTGTAGCCTACAGCCAGTTTCTGAAAAGCCCTTGGTGTTGAGCTCCCTATCCCAAGAACAAGAAGGATGTCTGCCTTAGAAGACAGTAGAACTCTTCTGATGCTGAAGATAAGTAGGAACTGGACTACAGATCACAGTTTTCCTTCCCTTTAGGTTTAATACAGATAGTGGTTATACTTTGGCCTTTGAGCCACCACCAGTAGACATATCATTTGGGAAATATTTCTCCCGCTCATGAGAGAACACTTCAAATGGTAATCTCGGGAGGCCTCATCTTCCCAGGAGAGGTACTGGAACCTTTTGGGGCCACCTAAGCCAACATTTATTCCTCCAGTCCAAGAAGTCTTTCTTTGATATTTTGCAATGGGAACCGGTAGATTTGCTAAACAATATTCAAATGAATTATGTTTTTGTAAATATAAAAATGCTGAAAGCTACTTTCAGCAATCATTGAGTGTGCATTTTTCCTGACTGTTGTGTGACTTTGAATTATCAGGTTTGATGAGTGTCACCTCACATGGGGTAGGGGTGCATGGAGGATTGCTCTCCCAGCAGAAAAAAAAATTCCAGTAAAAGTTGTACAGAAAAAAATGTTTGTGCGAGAAAGTAAAAAAAAAAAAACTATATAACTAAAAACTTTAAAAACCAATGGAGAGAAAACTCCTGAACTGGTATTTTAGTGCTTTTATTCTTCATTTGTGGTTAGAACTTCTTCAGAAAAGTAATGTCAACTAGTGGAATGTGTCAGTTTTATAAATGGAGCACAAATAGTAAAACCAACAAACAAAGCAAGAAACAGCCAATACCAAGGAAAGAATAGTAATCCAAATAATATCACAGAAGCAGCCAATTACTCTTAAGGATTACAAAGCAATAAACCCAATGTCATCCGACACTGCGGAACTGTACCTGTGGCAAAGCAAGTATTCAGTGTCATCAAAGGCTTCCCAGGTTAACTTTATCTAGTTGCCATTCTGAAGCATAGCTGCAGAAACAGTAAAACACATAACTGTATAGTGTTTACTACAGTGTCATTGTCGTGCAGCAGTAAGTAAATTTCCTATGTGGCAGATTTGTCATAAAGCAAAAAAATTTCCCTAATGTACCAATAAATCTATAACAGATTCTATGTGCTGCTATAGTCATGCTGTATACTTAATGTTACACTGTATTGTTAAGGAGCAAATTCTAACTTAATGTAAAAACTCAGGGGCAGACCACATGCACCAATAGCATTGTTTGTAGTGAAAGTTTGTAGAGATGGTTTTAAAAAACAGAGACGGTGATGGCAATTGCCATGTCTAAAGCACTTGTTGATTGGTGTGGGCCCATTGTTCAAAGGGTATGATTAACCTACCAGGTTTAAATTTTGTACTGAGCAAAGTTAGAGGTAATGTAACAAACTATTGTTTGTAAAAACAGATGTGTACAATAGAGTCTACTAAGTAATGTGACAACAAATACAGAGTCCTCAGGAGAGTTCAATGTACCTAAAACTACCCTCCGTCTCCTTGGGACACCGACATACATGAATACGGAGTACAAAAAAACCCCCCAGAAAGTAAAGGCACTACGAGTGCCAGAAGCACTCAGTTGGACTGGTGACATTGTTAAAGAATCACGATTGGGCTATATTAAGTCAAACTTGGTAGGATGATAACAAATGTAAAATAGCCAATTATAGTCATTGGTTGAAATCAAGCAAGTGCAATATTCCTAAATGGGTCAGCAAACATTATGGTATCCTGTGATTAGGAAAAGTAGCAGGTGCTGCAAGTGCAAGTAAAGTATTCAAGAGCAGGACTAATGAGAAAGGAAACACAAAAATGGCCAAACTTCACAACAGGGGACCCGAAAGACCACAAAAGAACCGCAATCTGTAAACAGGCATAATCGGCAAAAATAGTTTATTGCGAGTAACCTGTAGGTATGAGGTTGCCTATCCTTAAACCTCTCCATACAGTAATAGGTAAGCCTGCAGACGGAGAGTCAAAAACCATGTATGCTATGTAAGCAAAAATGGACTAGTCAAAAAAAGAGAGACAAAACGTCATGTATGCTATCAAATTACTACTGAATTACCCCAAAAAATTACAATTAAGACATGTTTCTGTTAAGCTTAAAAAATAGGTGAAGATATGTCAGTCATAAAAATTCGTACTAATGTGTATAAGGTGCATGCAACAATCCGGTAAATCAAATCGGGAAAATACTTATGAAAGCGAAAAACATAGTAAAAGCAGCATGACTTATTGGACTTATTTTCTGCATCAGACTGCATAAACTGTGTGTACTGTATAATGAAATCAGTATTCTGTTGTCACTTAGAAATCATCTGTCCCAACGTAATGCACACTTAATGTTAATATTTTCGTTTAAACCCTGGAAGGATTCAGCATTCAACAGCAGTTGCCACTTTAATTCCCTCACTTCAAGAAAAGTGTCACCGTCACCAAAAAAAAAACTGCTGAACCTGTTCAAGAACAAAGAACTTAAAACATTGAAAACCTGTACAACATAGACTGTATTTACATAAAGCATTTTTTACAGTCGTTGTTATGAATAGTTGTACAGTGTTCTTTAATGTGGCTAGACAGTTTTCTTGGAGTGTTGCTGACATAAAAACTGGAACAAGTATCATATGTCCCTACGTAAACTACATCAGAAGTGTGTCAGTCCTAAAACTAGTTGAATTTAATTGTTTCATTACAGCATTCAAAAACATAGTACAGCTCTGTTAAAATATAATTACAGACTACACAGGAACCACAAGTAAACATGCCTGGAGACTTTTCAGTATGCTCAATTGAGTCAATTAGGGAAGCCATGTCAGAATGTTCAAAGGAAAGCCGCAGAGACTTCGTTTTTTTTTAATGTGTGAATACTGGTGAACCTCCCCACATGCAAGTGAACTTCTCTATTACTGGTAATAACATCCCAGTTATTCTTAATATCCCTAATAGGAATCATAGCTAGACTAATAGGTAGCAGGAAACTGAGGTAATGGTCCGTCACATCACTTTGCGTGGATGTAGTAGAGGTTTGGTCCGATCTGGAGACCTGATATGATTCTGTGGAGGTTTGGTTCTGTAGTGTAACTTGTTTTGTAGTTGGTTGTAATCCATGCTTCAGAATTGGATGAAACTTGGTCTGGAGTGTGCCACTTCCTGAAAAATATCAGTAATAAGTTGCTTCGGTTAATTCCGACTAAGAAACAGGTTACTTAGGAGCTGCCATTCCTTTACAAACATGCTGTTCTCACTCACAGTCCGAGACAGCCTAATAAATTGTCCTCTGGCTATGTTTTTGTTAATGAAAAAAAATGGATGCTGACTATTGAAATCTAGTAATTGCGGTAAGTTTTTTTTTCTGTCTTTTTCCGGAAAATATTAGTCCAAAAACTGCACAGCCAGACCCCCCCCCCCCCCATTAATGGAATTTGCTTGAATGTCATTCAGTAAATCAACATGAATCCTTTTCAGACAGCATCTTTGTAACCAAGCTCCCCATACTTTACCTCGAAGAGACCAGGCAGTTTTTATAGTGTTAAGGATTCTCACAAGTTTCCATGTAGGAACCCTACTGTAGATCACATACAGTGCACTGAGAACTGCAAAATTAAGTATTGTGTCTCTAGGACAGAATACTCATCCCGGTGACATGGAAAGCAGGTTGTTTGACAGGTTTGGAGAAAATGTAAGCACTTCAGCAGTGCTCGCCTTTAAAGTCCTGAATGTTCAGACCTACTTTCTGAAAGTATTGGGAACCATCATTAAAGAACTCTAGGATAGTAGGGAGTACAGGGTGAAACCCCTGAAGGGGAGTTATAATTGGCCAAGCCCAAACTGCTACGTTTTAAGCATGCTGGAAAATGTGGGTATGATGCTGTGAGTGTAGCATCCAGGGCTACTTAAGTAGGGTCAGATATCAAAAGACATCTGAAGATATGAAGGTCCATCTCTTTTATTCCCACTTAAATAAAGAGATGCAGCTTGGAGCACCATCTTATTATTTGTTTGTTTAAAAAAAAATAGACAAAAGGAAAACATGGAGTCAGATGCAAGTTTTACTCTTGTCAAGTGCAATTGAAATTACCCTGTAAGTGAGACTGTACTTGTTGTATGGAGAAGGCAAATGGAAGGCTGTACAGAAAAGAAACTGGCAGTAGAAAAGGTAGATGGAGGTCTGGGGAAGCCCTTGGGGGTTTTCCCTCCAGGAGTAAGCAGATGTGACATTACCAGCAAAATACTTGCACCCTGGCCCTGTATCTCCCACCCACTTCCTTATTGTCCAGTCCCAAGATAGGTGGCCAGCTGACATTGTTCTACCAGAACTGGTCAAGTATAACTGGAGAATACTTGATCTTGAATTCTTTCCAGAGGATACAGACTGTGACACCCAAATAAATAAATACATTAAAAAAAATAATTTAACTTTTCCAAAAGACCAGGAACACCTTGTTCCCCTCCCCCAACCAAAAACACCTTTAGCAAAAATGCTACAACAAGGGGCCGTAGAACGCGTTTCATTTGGTGAGAAGGATTTTACTCTAGGCTACTACTTTTCCCAAGAAAAGATGGATCATGGAGACCCATCTTGAGTTACCAAGATTAAACAAATTCTAAAGTCTCCAAGTTTAAAATGTTGAGTCTGCAGGTCTGTCTAGCCCTTTTTATTTATTTATTTTTGCTGAAGAAATTTTATTGTATGTTTTCAAATAAAAGTATTCAATTGACAATATAAACAATATTAATAGTAGAATGATATAATTACAAGGAAAAAAAAAACAAAGCAAACTACGTATCCAAGGATTAGAATAGTTCAGACTCCATCAATAAATTCTTCTTTCTCTCACTTGTCAATTTTTAGTTTAACTCTTTAGACATTTGAAATGAGATTTTGCTGATAAAAATTAATTAAGAGATATCACTTTTAACCAAGGATTATTGATAAATAGCTTAGGATGAATTATTTTGTTCTTTTACTTTTAATTTGCTACATGCTGTTCCTTTTAAAAAGGATAAACAGACTCCAAAAGAAGGTGATTTGGTGGATCTCCATTCTTTTGTAATGCATTTCCTTGCAACTGCAAGGATAGACCGTAAAAGAAAAGTTTAAAATCACAAGTATCGAGTACATTAAATAAAATTAAAAACTTGGATAAAGAGAACTTATCTGAAACTAACAATTTCAGTGAATCATTTTACACCAAAATAAATTTAGAGGGGGACAATCATGAAAAACATGCAACCAATCAGCATTATGTACTTGCAGACATCTCCAACAAAGAATATTATTTTTACCATTAAATTTAGCTATTTTATTTGGGTTTAAGAAGGCTCTATGTAAAAATTTCCTTTTTTACCATTAAATTTAGCTATTTTATTTGGGTTTAAGAAGGCTCTATGTAAAAATTTCCTTTTAAATCTATGCCAGTAATGAAACCATGGTTTACTATGGCAGGGATAGGTACCCAGTGGTATAAACTTTGGCTTGTGATACTTGTCACGGCAGAAGTGACACCCAGACCCCATGTGCAAAATGGGAAAAGAGGTTGAGTATGGATGAAGGGAATAAGACCATGAGGTATATTTAATACATGATATTTGAGATTTGTGTTCAGAGGTTAAAGAAAAAATTTAGATTTTATTTAAATTTTGAGTTTTGAAATATATTTTTTAATTAATTATAAAAATAATGAAAATATGTAATAATCTGGGAAGTGAAGATGGGAAAGAAGAACAATTCCTAAGTTTGTGCTCTCACAATTTGTATTGACAGCCAATCCTGGGGATCCAAATAAAATTCTTTAATAAGTTGTTGAGAATCTTTGACTTTCAAATCTTTAAAACAATGATGCCAGCAGACAAAATTCTTAGATTCCCAATTAGTAAAATTATGACTATGTACTTTGTTGAGGAAATTTCTGGTAATGTTAAAATGAATTATATATTTAAACCAAAACTTGGTGCCTATATTAGAAAGGATAATATTTTGAAAGTCTTTAAAATAATGCATAAAAAGTTAGAATTTGTAGAAAGAAAAATGTTATTTTGTAAGTAATTACAGAGAAAATGCCAGAAGAAAGTATCTTGATTGATTGAATTATTATTACTTTATTTCTTTATCATTTCTAAGAAGGGTTAAATGCAGAGTTTTCCAGTTAGTTATAATTAGGATCCATCCAATTTAATATAATTTTAAAGATTTATGCTTTGATAATAAGTCTCAATATTTGGTCAGTTAATTCCTCCAGAATCCCATGTTCTGATATGATGAAAAAGGCTGTTCTGGGTTTGCTAGGGAACCAAAGAAATTTTAGTAATAGTTTATTTCATTGATATAATGCTTACTAGGTACAAGAGACCGGACTTGTGTTAAAGATGATTCTTTTCCCTAAAATGTTGTGTATATCAGTTGAAGTATATCTTTAAAGGAAATAAAAATGATTATTCCATTTAGAAATAAGATTCTTTGTTGTGTTAATGATATTATAATTAACAGTTATTTCATCTGTAGACGTTAGAAGTGTAATCCCTAAGTATTCCAGTGAAGAAACTTGATTTCTCAATAATATGTTTTTTATTAATTAGGATTTTCTATTTTTATTTAATATTAAACATTTAGGTTTGGATTAATTAAAGTGAAGACCAGAAATGTTTTGTAATAAATTTATTGTAGATTCTAGTTCAACAAACGTTGATCTTGAATTTGAAAGAGTTAATAAAATATCATCTGCAGATAACATAGTTTTGCAAGAAATTTGTTCAAAAATATCAATGCCAGTAATATTTGAATGTGTTCAAATTAAAATAGCAAATAGTTCAATGGCTAAAGAACATAATTTAAAACTTGGACAACCTTGTTTCTAGTACCTATAATTAGAGGAATATGCTGTGAAGTAAAGAGACCTATCTTAACATAGGCAGTATTATACCTATAAATATTTTTTAAAAGAGAAATAAAAGAATCAGGAAAATCAAATAATTCTAAAATTTTAAAAGAAAATTCCAATTCATAGAATCAAATTATTTTTCAATGTCTAAACTAATAAGTAATGCTTCTTATTTCCTATTGTTTAAAACCTCAAAGTGTTCATATATGTTTAATGTTATCATAGGTTTGTCTTTGGTATTTAAAACCTGTTTGGTTAGTATTAATTATTTGGGCAATAATAATGGACATAAAATGTTATTTAAAAGCGAGATAGGTCTAGAAGAAGAAAAAAAAATGTTGGTCTTTATTTTCTTCCAATGTAGGAGCAATTAATGAATATTTCCAGGAAGGTGGAAATTTTTCCTGAGAATGGATCACAGTTAAAGTTTTATAGAAGAAAGAATAAAGGAAGGAAAAAAGTTTATAAATTTCAGTTTTACGTGATATGTCAAGATACTGTTTGTTTAATTATTCTGTTTCTTTTGAATTATATATGTTATCCTTTGAAAATCTAAACTGGGCTTCTAGGAGTTGTAATTGGATGTTTTATAATTTTGAATCCATTCTTTACTTTTATTTTTATACCAAGTTAAATTTTAACCAAACATATAAGCCTTTAATGAATCCCAAATCATGACTATATTAATATCAAGGGTGTTATTGAACTCCAAAAAGAAATTTAATTTGGAAATTAACCAAGGCTTCCTTGATTTTAGTTATATAAGTAGGAGTTCTCAATAAAAAAAAAGTTGTTAAAGTTAGTTTTAAAATAAGGGCATCTTGATTAGAAATTGAACCAGGAATGATGTTAAAACTCGATATCCCAGAAATTAAATCTTGTGAGACCAAGATTTTATCAGTTCTTGTCTGTGTACCATATTTGTTATCTTGATGAGAAAAGAGCAGAACCAGGATCTTTCATGCTAAACCTGTCTTTTAGATTAAGGGGTTCTTTCCATTTTAAGAGTTTTTGCAGTGGAAGTTAATCTTGTCTTCCTCTTATTTGCTAGTATTGGAGTCCTCCAATATACATCTAAAATATCTACCTATATTTAAATTACCTGTATAATTCTTAATATAATAAAGTCTAGATGTTTTTTAGCAAGATTTTGTCCTATACCTGGAAACCAGTACAGATTAACTGGAGTCTATAGCCTATTCTTAAATTTCAAGGATAGATGTCTAATCTTCCCTGTCATAGTTCATTGCAGGAGCAAGGGCATCCACATCTGCCTTATCTGGACAATTGCCTGATTCAGGTACAGTTCCTGGAGTAGATGTATAGTGCATTGGAATCCCTTCAAGGCCATCTGAGTAGACTGTGTTTCCTATTTAGTCATGCGTGAGTTTCTTCTTAGACCCCAACTCAGTAAAAAGTTATCTACTACAAGAAACAGTGAAGTCCCTTTTGGTGTACTTTCTTGACCTTTTAGGGGAAACAGTGGTAGCATCCAAGGAGTTCCTGAGCCTTCTGGCCCACATGGCATATGCTATATTCATGGCACCCACCAGTAGACAGATTTCTGTAGAGGCAATTTCATTGGCACATAAAGAACACTTTGGAACATCAGTTTAACTTCTTGGAGCATGTCAACCCAGACCTTGTCTCTGTAAAGATGTGGGATGGTGGATAAAGCAAGTCCAAAATAATGTACCAAACCAGACTCTGACATGGCATGGAGTGCATATACCTTGGACTTGAAAGAATAGGGCACCTTAGGGTCCCTAAAGAAGCAAAATTGCACACAAGCTTTAAAGAGATAATGGTGGCTGTTCAGACTTTCAAATCTTTGAAGACTGTCTAGAAATGAGGGGCCATGTTTGTCATAACGGGCAAGGGCGGGAGGGTGACACACCCTTGCCACCTTTCTAGGCTAGCACAATAGGCCCTGAAATTCAGTTTGCTACTGAACGCAACTTGTATACAATACCAGTGGGACAACATGGCAAATCATTTAAGCAGGACTTCAGCAAACTTGCACAAGTGGATGCTGGACAGAGGCACATTCCTAGACCTCATGAACAGATGGGGTGTAACAGAAGTAGACTTATGAGCAGTTAGCAACTGAGAAAATTCTGCTCCAAAGCTCCAGGTAAACTTGCTTGGGAAAAAGATGACATTATAGATCTCCCTGCTGTGCATTTGCTCTCAAGGATAGTTCGAAAGTTGGACAGGCCAGTTGTTGTATCTTTCGGCTTTTCCCAGTTAGGGGTCGCCACAGCGGAACTCCGGTCCACTAATGATTGGCAGTAGATTTTTACGTACCGAGTTGCCAGCCCTGATGCACAACCTTCAACGAAGGTACGCCCAATCACGCATGTCTCCACACAGAAGACGCTTTAGCTGAGAATCGAACAAGACAACGTCTTACTGTGAGGCGACAACACTACCGCAGCAATGGAGAGACCAGTAATGATACTAATTTCCCCATTCTGATCCAGACATCACTGGCTCGTCCAGCTGATACAGATGGCAAGGACAAAGCTTTTACTACAGATTCAGCTTGTGAATCTCTTGTCACAGTGCAAGGGTCCCATATCTGTAACTGACCATATTCAGCGTAACAGTGTGGAATATGTGATTCTTTTACTCTTTATCCACTTTTTGAGAACTTGCTAAAAATCAAAAGGGAAACTAGAAGGCAAAATACAAGGAAATCATACTCTGCTAAATAGAAAACATTCTTCTTGTGCCAAAGAAGAAATCCTCACCTAAAGCAAGCAAATCCACCATTTTTTCTGTCTCTCCTTTTGCCAAAAGTATTCAGACTCTTGAGTTATTGATCTTGCAGAAATTCAGCATCAACTTCATTTATAACCACTCACCTCATAGAGCAAGTCAGAATTCCTCTCAACTGCCATATGTCATGCTGAATGTCTTGTAACTTTTTTCACATTAAGTTGAATTGGCTTTATCCCATGACAAAGCAACTTTTTACTTTGGACTGCATCTTTTGATCTGCTTTTTCGTTCCTTCCTCCAGACTTGTGTTTTCCATCATATACTACGTATCTTTCATCAGTTATTTTCATTTACTATTACTAACTACGAATTCCACCTAGAATAAACTAATTTGGTTCAAAATTAACTGCTTGTATCCAGCTCTGTGGAGAATCTCAGACTCAACCAGCTTCCCGAAGCACCATAGGGCGTCTTCTAATTCACTGTTTTAAAATATCAGGTTCATTTGACTTTTGGAACATTCTCTCATGCAGATCATCTTATGCCCCTTTTGACCAGGTGTTGAGAATAGTTACCATTTTACAGACTATTGTTACATGATAGATACCATAAGCAGTTACCTAATATAATTGTAGAAAATTCTTCTTTTGTTTTCTGTTAACAGATTGTGAGAGAACTTACAGGCAGAGTGGGTAATGTTTTCTGTTTTGAAAGCAGAGAAAAAAACTTGCATGCATGTTGCTGTAGTAGCAGGTGACCCCAATTCCTTCATGCTTTGTGAAGCTGTTGACTGAATGAGCATGGTTTATGTTTCTTGTTTTCAAATATTTTTATTAAATTTAAACACTTGAAAGTATTACAAACATTCTTTATCAAGTTGTGCATAAATAACTCTATACAATATTTACATTTGGCCTAATATAAAAAATATTTCACAAGGGAGAAATAAAACTATTCATTTACCAGTATACATTCAGAATATTTAAATAACATTCAGTCAAAATGATAAAGAATGAGATGTTTTAAGAGTTTCTATTAAACCATGAACTTTGATCCAAGGATTATCAGACCATTTCCTGTGGTGAATTCTTGTTTCCTTGACTTTTTATTTCTGTGAGAGCTGATTCTTCCAATAATAATAAAAACTCTTCAAAGGTGGGTGGTGCAGATGATTTCCATTTTCTAGTTAAACATTTTCTAGCCACTGCTAAAATAGTCAAGAGGAGATAAAAGTTGTTTCTCGTCATAGAATTCATGACATTTACATTCAATAGAATTAGGGGTTTGGCTAAAGTAAATGTATCTGAAAATAAAGCTTGACAGAATTTACCTATGTCAACCCAATACTTATTAATTTTATTGCAACCATAAATGATGTGTTCCCAGTCAACTGAACCATAGAACATCTCCAACAAACAACAGTGGCTGATGATTGTATTTTAGCAACTTTATTGGGAGTATAAGAAGCTCTGTGTAAGAATTTCCATGTAAAGATTTTCCACATTTGTAGATTAGAAGTTAATTTCACAGAGTATAATAGATTGGATTTGACTTCTGGGGATAAATTTAAAATTTGACCCTTATCAATACATTTCCAGAATTTTTGTTTGGGTATAGTTTTATAGTTTATTAGAATTTTGTAAAGATTAAAGATTAAGTTAGGCCAATTCAACTTGTATATCAGATTTTGAATATAGGTTTAGTTTTAAATGAAACTTTATGCCTGGACTAAAGCAGATACAGAGTTGTACATGTTGCAGTAACAAAATAGAAACAATGCATACATACATTTGTATGTTATTTGCAATTATAAATGCAAGTGATATTATTTACAGTATATAAAATCAACTCTTTATAGCCTGAAAACGCCTCCAGGTGTTCCTGTAGTCATGTCCTACTGTCACCTGCAGGCATCTAATATACTCTGTTCATATTTGCTTTAGCAATTACAAAACCATGCTATATACATGCTGTTGAAGTGTTTCATCTTAAAGCTTACATAATGGGCATTGCAACTGTCCTGGTATTTGACCACTGTCCAATGCTGATAGAGAGATTAATTGTTCATATACTATTTATTTATATTGCCATAATTTTTGTATTGCTCTAAATATCTCAGAAATCAAGTAACACAGACAGAGCTGCATAGTGTTATATGAAAGCTCACAGGTGGACTAACAAAATGTTTCTGTCAATATGTGGATAGTTTTTGTGGTTACTGATATAGTGCAAGTTGTTAATAAAGTAAATGTATACTGTTTCTTATGACTTACAAAAGTCTTGGCCTAGGCTCTAATGAACACTACCACTGTAAAAATTTATTTGTGCTGAACAGTTTGCCATCTACATTTCTTTAGTATCCTTTATGGCTCCAGAGATATGAACATTTGTTTGAAATGTGAGGTCATGATTGACTTATCTCATGAATTTGCTTTATGCAGGATTTTGGCGATGGGGGTGCTTTTCCTGAGATACACGTTGCTCAATTCCCTTTGGATATGGGGAGGAAAAAGAAGGCATCCAATGCTTTGCCAGTACAATTGGATGCAGAAGGGAAAATTAAATATGACGCAATTGCACGGCAAGGGCAAGCAAAAGATAAGGTAAGGTAACTGCTTTCCATGAAATGTTATTGTAAACTGCTGTTGTGCTAATAAAAGAAAAAAAAACATCATTGCATGATGTTAAAACTTTGTTTCAGGCTGCAGTGAGTTCACTCGTTTTCATAAGTTATTGCTTAACAGGAACAGATCATTCATTGTAACTCGCTTAATTTAAAACTAGCATTGAACTGAAATGGATTATCGGGTTGATTGCTGATCAGAGGAATGAGTTGTGCAACTATGTTTCAGTTTTCCCATCTGCAATGGTAGGTAGTTATAGAAGATTTAACATTTCTCTCCCTCCAGGTGAGCAAGGTGGTAATTTAAACACTGGTACCATATACACTGGGTAGTAGCATTCTATAGTAGAATGTGTGGTGAGACTAGCTTTATAGGTTGAGGGCATTGTATTGTCCAATGAGGTATGTAAATGTTAAAATTTAATTGGATCTGGTGGGCAGTGTGCACTTATTTGCAGACCTTCACTGTTTCAGTGACTTGCCCACTGAATCTTATGAATTTCTTTGAGAATGGCCTGTATGAAGCCAAATTTGTTGGACTGAGGGCCCTGTAAACTGGTAGTGCCATTGCTTTGGGGCTCAGTAATATGATACTTTCCATTACTTTACAAGTGATGCTGGTAAAAGTAATTGGTGTTTAGTTCCTTGGGTAAGTGGCACAGATGCACTTGTGGAGGGGTACCACAGTAGCTGTTTCCTAGACCACAGGCTCATACCCAGTGGGTAAATTTAGACTGAATAGGTTTAAGAGGTCAGTGCTTTATGCTAACAGGGAGACGGCCTGCAGTGCTGTCTGGAGCCCGCTGAACTAGTGTGCTATGTTTTGGAGAGAGCTTTTAAGACTTGCTCTGGGGTACGTGTAGGTGGTAGGTGGTGGTATGGAATGAAGTAAGAGAGGAACACAGGGGGTATAAGAGAGATGTTTGAATTCAGTTTACTGCTTTTATTTCATTGTCTTCTTGGTCAGAGGAGGCAGAACAACTCTGTGCAGTGCTGGGAATTGATCATGAGATTCCTGACATTGTTAACCACAAAGCTGTTTTTCTTTGGTTGATGTGGCAATATTTAATTTGTGCTTTACCTTGTAGATGTTGACCCTGATGCGAGTTCTTTGCCTATATTTTGGAGGCACCTACTAGCCAAGGTGATTTGAGTTTTTTTTAATAGTGCCAGCAGTTTTTTATTTTATTTAAAAAATGTTTGATACTGGCGCTCCTCAATAGGGTCTTGTTCCTTAATTTGGCACTGTATTTGTGTTTAATTCGGATAGATGCTTGAATGCAGGAGTATGTTTCAGTATACATTGGTGATATAAGCTGCCACACTTCCTATGGGGTGTCCATGGGTTGCAAGCTTTTAAATCTCCTTAGGTTTTTGGACAGTGGTAGAGCACTGGCTCTGAAAAAAATTCCTGCAGACAGTAGGATTAGAAGGCGTTTTAAAGTAGTAATTCTTATTCTGCTGGATTATTCCCAAGGTGCTGAGATTGTGAAAGGATATGGACATGCTGACAAAAAAATACAACCCCCATCACCACAAGTCTGCACAAGTGGCAGGCACTAAATCTCCATGAAGGAGTGAAGTCACTGCATTGGAACAAAGTTTCTGTCTTCTTCTTTCAGGTTTTCCTGGTTAGGGGTCACCACAGTGGAACAATGGTCCATAGAACAATTGGCAGTGGAGTTTTACAGTGTTGAGTTGGCACCCAACCTTCCACAGAAGGCACATACTCACACCTAGGGCCAATTTAGAGTGCCCAGTCCACCTACAGCATGTCTCTGGGATGTGGGAGGAAACCGGAGCATGCTGAGGAAACCCACAGGACCGTAGAGAGGACATGCAGACTCCATTGGAACAAAATTTTTATAATTCTGTAAATTTGTATGTCCTTGAGTAAGGAAAGCCTTAAGGACAGGCATTTTCTTGTTTTAACTTCTAGTGTTGAGCAATGCCTCATTGATATGAGCTTGATTGAGATTTGCTGGGTGGGTGGTAGGTGTAATAGACGGAATCTGCGTAAAAAAGATACTGTGAGGGTAGAAAGCATTACAGGCAGTATGTGGAAGCCCTGCAGGTATGGGAAGGCCAGCTCTCATGAAACGGGCAGAACTATCTGGTTCCCATTGCATCGTATCCTATTAGAATGATACCAGTTGTTACAGTCAGTTATTTTCTTTTGTGATGTGGCATTATTTGCATTGATGGCAAAGATATTGATCAAGGCTACTTTCTTTCCAGAGTAGAAAACAGACATTTAAAGTTCAGCCTTGACTTTCTTGATTTCTTCCAAGGTGGAATACCCAAGGTCATTCACTCCCACGTGAGCAACAACCAAGTTATATGCATACTTGGAGTGAAGGGATCTTAGTGCCCTGCTGACACAAACTCTGGCACCTGAAAGGCAAGTTAACATCACTCTTATCTTTGCTCAGCCAAATGAGTGGTTTATTGGAATGTCTGATTGTAGAGTCACTTGCAGCTTTGAGCACTTAGGAGTACAGCTTAGGTGATAGTTGCTTATGGTGACAACTAGAAATGTCTGTGTGAGTGCTGTATAGCACTGGAGGTGTTGTGAGCATTGTGGGTAGGATGCAAGTGTGGTGATGAGGTTTAAGTGTCTTGGTGCCATTGCCTTGGAGGCTTAGGATTAGGAAGAGATTTTTTAGTAACCTTGCAGTTGTAGGCTTTGTGTTAAGTGTCTGTGGCACTGTGATGTTGCTTGGATATATTGAGCTCTGACAACCAGGGGACCTGAGAGATTTGTTGTCAGTTTAAATAGGTGCCACCACCTCTCAAAAGAAGGTGTAGAGTTAGGTAGCAACAGTGGTTTGTCACTGAACAATAAGGTATTTGCTACTCTGGTGACTATAGTTTCATGATATCAGGAAATTTGATGGGGAGGAGTTCAGTACAAATGGGCATTGTGCCAATGGCAGTAAATCTGTTGGGACCAGGATTCTGTAATAATGGTTCAGAGTATTGTGCCGCCTAAGATACAGTAATGGTAGTTTTTGCTGTACAGATATGAAGCAATGTAAAATTAGCTTTATGGTCTGACAGTTTATGCACTGGTACGGCCAGTAACAACTGCTATCTGCAGTGTGCAGTATGGCAGAACCGGATTTTATTCACATGGTATGATATTAGCTGTACATTCTTGCAGTATATGCACTGGTATTGCAAATGTGTTTATATATGGGTGACACTCTAATGAGGTAGAAAACCTGATACTGCAACAGCCATGCGATAAGGCAGAATCAGATAATGTGTATGCAGTATAATAAAGCATAAAGGCATGAGATTTAGGTGAAGGTACCAGACAAGCATCTAGAGTATAACACAGATAGTCTTGAGGCTTCTTTGTCTTTTTGCCTTATATTATCAAGCATAGTAATGTAATTCAAAAGTGATACAGGATGCCAGCACAGGCAGAGAAGACGTGGCTTCTACAAGATTAGTGTGTATAGTGTTGCAAGTTAAAAAGTGTTGTGGTGATAAAGTAGAATAAAATGTAGGATATAGGTATAGTACCGCAGGTCTAGCAAGTGCAGTATGACATTTTAAAAGTTAAATAGTATCATCACTAGTCCCACAAGATTTATAAGCACAGCAGAGAATCAGCACTAACCAAATGTCAGAAATCTGTGCAAGCACAGTACCACAGTTTAAAACTGACAGAACTGATATCACAGATCTTTGCAGGCACTGTACATTTTAAATTGATATTAATGTGCTACAGGACTTTGAATGTTGTTGTATCTTTCGGCTTTGCCCGGTTAGGGGTCGCCACTGCAGAATTCCGGTCAGCTAATGATTGGCAGTAGATTTTTACGTACCGATTTGCCAGCCCTGATGCACAACCTTCAACGAAGGTATGCCCATTCACGCATGTCTCCACACAGAAGACGCTTTAGCTGAGAATCAAACAGGACAACATCTTACTGTGAGGTTGACAACGCTACCACAGCACCACCACCGCAGCATACAGGACTTTGAATGTACAGCGGTTAAAAGGTGATGCAAACACCAGTACTGTTGTCACAATAAGCAGTATGTACATTTAAATCAGAGAGTTACAGTACAATAAACTGTAGGTGCAGGTTCCATAGTTTATTTTGTGCCAAGTTACTGCTGCGCTTTGCACAGCTGTTCAAGTATCAAGTAAGTACATGGGTTTACAGTAGAGGTCTAATGGAAGAATATAAGAACACGTGCCCTTTGACTATGATGTCACGTGGTTTGCCTTGGGCATGCATTGTGTGCACCATGTTTGAGCTCAGCACAGATGAGAAGAAAGCCTTGTAAAGTAGCAGTAATTAAAGCAGACAACATGAACAAGTAGCTAGTAGAAACTGATGGTGCTGACAGAATGAACAAGTAGCCAGTAGAAACTGGTGGTACTGACAAGCTAACCACAAATAAACAGTCTAACCATTTATCACAAGGGCAAACAGCAAAAACAGCCCCCCCCCCCCCCAACGAAAAAAATGCTGCTAGCATGCACACCAAGTCTCAATGTTAGTTTAAAAAAAGTTACTTCCCCAAGCTTGGAGCAGTCAGGTAAGTGGTCACTTTCAGTGAATCGATGCAGCACTAATTGATGCAGACAAAATCAAGCAGCCACCTAACAGAAACTGGTGGTTGTAATAAAATAACAGCAAATAAATATTATGTTCGCTTCAGATTCTCCTTTTACAAGAGCAAACTGCAAAAGCAGTTTCAACTAGAGAAAAAAATACCACTAGCGGGCACAGTTAAGTGGTCACTTCCAGTAAATCAGTACAGCAGTATTGGGGAACATTAAGGCTATAAAGCTTGAGGTACTGCAACTGTGCAAACTGTGCCTGTTTTTACATTTTTGTTAGTATGTGAGAAATAGGAACCCATCTGTATAGTAAGTGACTACATATCTGAGAGCCTTTAATGGGCAAGTACAAAATGGCTGACTTTTAAACCTTCAAGGATCGAGTTGTTAGTAGTTTCTCAACAGTTTGTAGCTACCTGATGCTTTATGTTTCCCTTATAGATTAGTCTTGGGAGATACAAGTTGAACTGCATGGGTAAGTTGAAAAATTTCCACATAATCTGAGATATTGGGATGACGTGGAAAGAACAGGTGTCATCTGTTCTAAAACATCTTGCTGTCTGAGAAGTACTAATTGAGTAAGCATGTTATCTGACAATAGCATTTACTTAACTGTTCCTTGGTCTTATATTCACAAAGGTGGGTTCTGTAATGCTGCCCGGGTTGGCTGTTGTGTGTGTCTCCATGTTGTGCAGTTGCTGCTGCCAAGGTAGTAACTAAAGATTTATTCATAGTTTCACTTGGAAATCAAACGGTCTTTGTTACCTACTCCTTCCTTATCGTTTGTCCTAACACATCAGCTTGACCTGTTAGAGATTCCAAGGAATAGATTATAGTCTCTTCTTATTTGTTTTCATGTACTTGTTGAAATTCTCTGCTGTGTTGAGGTAAGGGATTGTTGTCCTGTTGATGCTTTAAGTCCCAACTTGGAATGTTTTTTTTTTTTTATCAGGCTTGCAATGATTTGTTTGTAGTCTGGAGCCTTACATTGTTTTGTTTTTGAATATGGCTTTTTTTAAGCTCTTGATTTTTTTTCTTTTTTTTTTTTTTTTTAATTTTACTTAGCATTGTGGTCATTCTAGTTGTGATAAGTGTTTTGAACAGGTACATACCAAAATGATCGGCCCAATGAGTCCTGACTACCCTGGATCTGGGCGCAATACCTTTACATACAAGTTGTGCAGTGAAAAGGACTTCCTTGAACAACATTTTCTGATCAGTTATTACATGGTGTTAATTTGTTTTTATAGATTCATAGACACTTAACTAGTTTATTGATCTTTGAGGATCTTAAGAAGCCTAACTTTAAATTCCCATGGTAGTTGTTAGCCCTTACATTTTGCATACAGATAACACAGACTGGCTGAGCAAGGATATGTTGGGACGTTTACAGGTTTCCCCTGTGTATGAAGGACAGGAGTACTAAAATTGGGATGAATTTGTGGTGATCAATCCATTTATCCAAATTGTTTTTGAATGTAGGAAGAGAAGTCCTTTGCATTATGTGAAGTGGAAATTGGTTCCATAGAAGTTGCATTCTCTATGATACATAACTATAACTATCCTCCAGCATGTTCTGTTTATTTTATAGAAGAGATTGAGATCCCTTGAGCTGGTGTTTGATACTGTTTGACTTGCAAATGTGTAATAGGCCTGGAAAAAAAAGGGTCTGTTGACGCTCAATACATGATCCACATGGCATCTTTCAGTAGCCTGTATGATACTAGGATGAGACCATCTGCATAACTTTTATGATTTAGGCCCTTGATTTTTTTTTTTTTTTTATTTAGCATTGTGGTCATTCTAGTTGTGACAAGTGTTTTGAACAGGTACATACTAAAAAAGGCATTCTACTCAATGATCGGCCCAATGAGTCCTGACTACCCAGGGTCTGGATGCAATACCTTTAGATATAAGTTGTGCAATGAAAAAGGACTTCCTTGAACAATATAACTTCTGGTTAATATAGAGGTAGAGTAGCTGCACTGATTCCTGGCACTTTTCTCTTGCTCCTCTATTTGCAAGTTTATTAATATTAAGTCTAAGCTTTGAGTACAGGAATCTTTTACTAACTCCTGTTAAACAAATCAATGCACTTTCCATTGAAGAGAAGAGCAGCAAAAAAGAAAAATAGTACAACCTCAGCTGAAACCTCCACATATTCTGTCGAGTATACATTCTGCAGTGAAGTCGAGACATCTCCAGTGATCTTACATTAGATTATGTTGGAGCTGCAAAAGATGAACTCAGCAGTTACCCCATATATGGAGAAAGTGTATAGAAAGCTCTCTGACATGGAGCATACACTTTCCTCTCACTTGGGTCAGCTGGCATCAATGGACACTGAGATTAGGGATGTTTAAACACAGAGTAGGGTCAGCAGAAACCAGACTTAAACAAGTTGAGGAAAAGTTAGTTGACACAGGGGACTGAGGGTGTAGAAAGAACTTTAATTTTGCCACTCTGTCTGAAAGGCAGGAAGGATAATTTTGCAAGGTACATGCTAGAGTTGGCTATAATTATTTTGTTTTGACTTTAGTGGACTTGACGGCCTAGTGATTGTGTGGTTGTGCATCAGCAGAACTGGTTAGCATAGACATTGGCATATTTTTACTCGTGCCTTATTGGTCATCCTCCAGTACACAAGCACACTATATTGGGGAGTATGGATTGTTCCTCACAATCTAGACCATCTGCCTTTATTTTTGTTGACAAAGTAGTTGCTGCTGCCATGCTATTTGAACAACTGAGTTTGTCTTGCAAAGAATGTGTATTATGAAAAAGAAAATGTGTATTTTGTGTACTGAAATAGTGTTTTGGTGTTCTTTGTTTTGGCTGTTAGGAATGGGGTACATGCCTGATGTATTAGATGAAGGTAAAAAGATTCATTTCTGGGGTGCAGAGTGGTAGGAGGATGCCAGGAAAAGGATGCACTATGTAGGAGTTATTGGACTGTTATTCCTCCACCTGCAAAACTTTAAACAAGTGTGCACTCATTCTTCCTGCTGTTTGTAATTATAGACCCTTATGTCTAAATTGTTTTTGGTTTCTAAATGTTAGTTTTATTTGTTTGAATGATTTCTTCAACATACTTTTGGTACAGCATTGTACGTATGGAAGAGAGCTGATGGTCTTACCATAGTTTGGTTTGATCTTGACTTTACCAGTTATTATACTAGCGGACTTATGGCATGTTTGTTTCCTTTTGTTTGTTTTGTAAGGTGGGGTAACAAATGCCTGTTCTTGTTTGTTCTGTTATTTGTGGTCTATACAAACACTATTTGGATGAAACTATTATTGGGTTGTTCTGGGGATGAAACTTAAAAGGACCAAAATATGGTCCATTATTTCATGGTGTCAACTGGTTAGTCGATCCTGTGAAGAAGGTTGCAGGTTATTTTTAATGCTCGGGCAGTTTTGCCCACTCTAGTATTTAATGCAAGAAATGCATATTTCAGGACTTTTAACATTTAAAGTAAAAAAGGTTTGGGTATAAGGTTTTAGATGTTTAGATGTTTTTGTCTTGAAAGAAAATATGAATAAATGAATGAAATGAAGTTGACTGTAATCTAATCCATGGAATCCCTCATAGGTCAGGCTAATATGTTTTGCTCAGAAGGGGAGTTCCTTAACAGTGTAGTGATAAGCAGTCAGGAAAGGAAGATAGATGTGTTGAGATAAAAGGTTACCTAGTTGGCTTTGAGTACCAATACTGAATGTTTGTCTCCCTCCTGGTAGAACAGTAGGGGGATGTGTAGGGAATGAATAGCATTTCAGTAAGGTCTGACTATCTGGGGGGAGACTGGAACACTGTTTTCTCACTGGGGGAGGTCCACTCTGGTTCCAGGTGTTTCCATGTTCTAGTACTGGGAAGCTACATTTGGTGACTCTGACAATTGTGGGTATTGAGGACATGCATAGGATTTTGGCACCTGGTGGGATGTATTAATTTCCCCCAGATTTATTTTGGGCCGCAGTATTGATAACATTGTGGTATAAAAGAAAGTTATTTGATAGTCGGTCTTCAGCATTATCTCACTGGCAAATGTAGTCATTCCACCGTAATACTCAGGATCTTATATCCTTTTCATTCTTCCTCCACCAGTGGGTTACGGATCTAATTCTCATATCTGACTTGGCCGCCTACACAAGACTTCAGATCCAGCTCTCGAGCTTCTCCCTGTACCCATAATGGCCTCTTCAACCCCCAACACTCCAAATCTTGTTTGCTTTCATTGTGGTTAGACATAGGTTGTGCTCTCAAACATAGTAAGCAGCTGCTTTTTTTATAATTTTTGCAGTTCTACTTTATTTTCCTAAAACCTATATTTTTTTCTGTCCGATTTCTCTCTTTAGAGCTTTTCACTGGTATTAGGATTTCTTCTGCCTTTTTACTGGTAACTTCTACTCTGGTTGAGTAGTCTTAGTACCTTCCTTTCTTTCTTTTTATTTATTTATTTATTTTTTAGGTATTCTCTAATTTATCATAGTTGGTATCCCCCCCCCCCCTTCATTTCTTTATAAGTTCATACGTGAGTACTAGGCTATTGGCCCTAGGGCCTATATAAGCCTAGCCAAATGCTGCCCTGGCTTTTGCCACCCAAGAAAATTATTTTCTTGTGCCCCTGTCAAGCAGAGCCACAGAAGTGATCCCCGGGGTGAATTTCCTATCTCCCATCCAGTCATCAAGATTTTTCTTGAGTGCTAATGAGGAGCTTTGTTTGATATAGATAGGTAGATTGTTCCAGAGTATGGGAAGTCTCTGGGACAGGAATCTATCCCTCCAGCATGTTCTGTTTATTGTTTTGACAAGGTTTAGGTCCCTAGAGCGTGTAGCTGGAAGGGATTGGGATTTCTTTAAGTGGAGCATGTCCAACAGCTCTGGGTTTGACATAGCTTTGTATGTTAGGCAGAGATAGGAGATAAGCGACAGAGTAAAGCTGGAGTTTTTTGAGATGATCTGGGTAGGGCATCTGTTTAAGGCCGGTAATCCTCTTTATGAGGTATTTCTGCGGCCTTTCCAGTTGTTGTAGATGTCTTGTGAGGTACATACTAAAAGGAGCGTTGTACTCTATAATGAGTCTAATGAGTGATGAGTAGAGGGGAACAATGACCTCCTTTTTTTCTTGGATGAGAAACCTTTTGTGATGAGGTGTGCCACGTAGAAGGATTTCCTGACTACTGTGGCGATGTGATTATCAAAGGAGAGAGACTACTGTCCACCTGTGTTCCAAGGTCTTTTATCACACTTTCGGTGTTAAGTAGACTACCGCTTATGTGGTAGTTCATGGGTACAGAGTTTTTACCAAAAGGGATGACAATGCACTTTTTGGCATTGAGCTTGAGGCCATGGCTTTGACACCAGGCATCTGTCTCAGTGAGGCCCTTTTGTAGGATGTCCACATCGTTGGGAGTGTTAATTATGGCTCCTAGTTTGCAGTCATCTGTGAACTTTGTTAGCCAAAGACCTTCTGTCTTAGCTTGTACTTCAGAGAAGTAGATACCAAACAGGAGAGGACCTAGGACTGAACATGTGGTACTCCATTTGTCACTGGTCTGAAGTTGGATTTAGAGTCTGCTAAGTAGTACTAGGCTAGCTGCCCTTGTGGGCCATTTTAAACTTAGCCAATTTACCCATCGAGACTCAGGCCCTGCACCTTGTGTCTGTAAGGTAAACACCTTAGCCATTATGTCAACCTCTTAAAACTTGTTTGTTGTGTGTTTTGTTTTAAACTGCTGTTTAACTTCTTGTTTGTGGTTTTCTTGTTTATGCAGTGTTTTTCTCCTTAACCATGTTGGAGAAACCAACTGGCTTCAAAAAGTGCACTTCTTGTGGGCATAAGATCTTAAACTCGGATGCCCACAAGAAGTGCGTGTATTGCCTAGGACCTGAGCATCTTGACATTTGTCCCATTTGCACCACCTTTAATCCCAGGGCATTACCAGACAGACACAATAAACCTGTTTTAAAATGCTTGCTCCCTTCTTCTTCTGGGGCTCAAAACCTCCTCAAAAACACCCAAATCAGTTTCTTCATACAGAATGACATCTCCTCAGAAGTCCCCAAGGGCGTCTTTGAAGCCGCTCGAGAAGATTAGAAAAATTTTGGATCTGACCACCATGGATCCCAAGCCTCTTGGGCCATCCTTGGATCCAAAGCCGCCTTCGAATCTGAAAGGTTTGGCTCCTATTGTCATTTCACCTTTGCCATCTACTTCATTTTTGGATCCAAGTTCTACTTCAAGACGTAAAAGCTGTACAGCAGCGTACACATTGAAACCTATGTCACCTTCTCTTCCAGCTCAACTTTTTCAGACTCCGAAGAAACACTCTAGACCTTTATTCACAATGTCATCCAGATCTTCTAGGAGTTTGTCAGAGGCAGATGTGGCTATGATGCAGAAATTTCTCGGGGCTCCGATCCAGATGGGGGTTTGTCCCCTCCTGGATCTGTGACTACATCTGCTAAGTCCATTGCGTCTCCTCCTCAAATCCGACCTGTGGTTTCGGAGTCCCAGGATATGAGATCCCAAACAGGTTCAGTGTCTAATTCCAAGGAAGGTACCTTCTTCGACTCCGATGGTGTCCCTGACCAGTTCTGCTCCAATACCCTGTGATCAAAGAAGGTCTGCGATCCAAGAGGTCAGCACCTGGTCCGAGGGATTGGGTTCAGCTCCGAATTTCAGACCCATCCCTTCCTCTCAGAACCTCAGCCCTAAACAGCTTGGATCTGATCTTCCCCTTCAGGCTTGGATCTGGGGGCAGCCCCATCCTGCCTTCCTCAGAGGCTTCATCTGTGAGGAGGAAGGAGAGGTTTCCCCCTGGTCCTTTGGCATTCATGGTGATAGAAAGGGCTTTCTCTCTACACAGAGAACTGTCCTCTCTTGTCTCAGACCCTACCCATCTCATATCTTTGATTCTGAGCTCTGAACCATTCAGACCTATTCCAGAGGGACAGACAGATGATGTTCGTGTTTCACTGTTACAGTCATTACATTTGAGTAATCTGCTGGCAGGTTGCCCTCAGACAGCCTGATTAACAAAGTCTTGGGTCCTGCGTTGGTTGCTGTCCCTTCTTCCATGGCGTCAGGTCGTCAGGGGTATAAAACATGCAACCAACGCTATTACATCAGTCTTTCTTGCCGCGCGGTGCCCGAAGCAGAAGCAGTTCACAAGTGCCTGTCAGCCGACTCCTGAAATTTTCGTTTTCGAGTTTCAGAACCGAAGTCTTCAACTAAAAAGCTAAGTACCTCGTTGGGGAAACTTTTTCTTGCTTACCGATGTTAGTAAAAGTTAATAATTGTATTACTTGTGGGAAGCAAATACCTCATAAGGATTTTCATTTGTACTGTATTCCTTGCCCTAGGCCCTGACCACAACGTACCTTGCTATCGGTTTTGTGCTAAATTTAATCAGTGCACTATTAAACATCGGTATATTTTTGCTTCTAAATATTTTGGTTCACACTTTAATTATTCAGAAATGTCGTCGGTTAGCAATCAGACTACTGGAACACCAAAAAAATGCAAAGAAAAAGACAGAGACAGGCCGTCGAGGTCCAAAACTGATGATGATGCTTCTCTTCAGCCAGTTCGCTGGTACTCAGTGAGGCACTTTCGCAGCCCCTGATACCCGCTATTTCTGATTCGCAGGCCTCTACTGAGACGCATTCGGAGTCCGGTATGCCACGAGATACTTCAGTTAGGGAACCCACGGATGTCTCTACCTTAGATGGGTCCAGAGCTGCTGTGTAGGTACCGGCTTCTGAGGGTGTTTTCAGGCCTACAGATTTGTATATTAGACCGACGCCATCATCAAAACTAAGGCCAAAATCTAAATCTAGGTCTAAAAAACTGACGCCTGGGCCACATGTGCAGGTCCCTATGCCTAAAAAACAAATTATCAAAATGGCTTAAGATTTAATTACTCTGATCAGGAGTAGCCACCCACCCCATTATAAGAGGCTTAGGCAAGACATTGATTATGAATCTTCTGAACAGGATTCTATTTCTTCTGACTCTTCCAATAATCAGGATTTGTCTATACCTACTTATGAGGACTCAGATGCAGAAGATTCCATTCCTTCTGCTTTTCCCCCTGAGGATTTTTCTTTTGGGGAAACTTTACATACCTTAAGGGAACATTTCCACTAGGAAAGTCAGGATTTCTCTGAATCTAAAGAGAGACTTAGGGATTTTCTTCTTCTTCCTCAGCATAGGCCTTTGGCTATACATCCTGTTCTAGACAATGTTGATGATGTTTTTTCAGAATCTAGTACGGCTCCTGATTCTCTGCCTCCGGGAGCTCCTTGTAAGCCAGACAGATACTACAGGGTTCCTGACTCCCACAAATTCCTTTACAAAAATCCTACTGCAGATCCTGAAACCATTTCTCAGGGTCCCAAGGGCATTAAGGCCTCTACTGCTAAAAATCCTACCCCTTCTGATGGAAATTCCAGGGTGCTGGATAGATGGGGGTAAGAAGGTTTACACTTCTGGAACCTTGGCAATCAGGGCTTTAAACTGTCAATTTCATATGCTTAAATATCAACAGCATGTCATGGGACTGCTTAAACAGAAAATTATGTTAATTTCCGACTGCGTTGAAAATAAGGATTTACAGGATTTATTGCATTCAGCTGAACAAGTTGGCAAACATACTTTGCAATGTGGTTTTGATTCTTTGGAGGCCTCTTGCAGGGCTGCTGTAACTGGGTCTGTGCTAAGAAGGCATGCTTGGCTCAAAGAGCAAACAATGCCTGATCATGTTAAAGCAAAATTGTTGGATGCTCCTTTACAACAGGACCGTCTCTTTGGTAATATGGCTGAAGGAGTTTTAAAAAAGATGGAAGATAAAGCTAAATCTATGCAAACTGTGAAAGATTTCTTACAAGTGCAACCTCCAAGATTTAGTAGGCACTGGCCTACTAAGAACTGGTCCTTTCCAGTTCCTTTGAGAGCCACTCAAGTCAAACCCAGACATTCCATAGGCTCCAGGTTTCAGTCATAAGGGATGTTTAGAGCAAAATAATGGGGTGCCGCCTCCTCCTCCAAATCTGGAAGCAACACGGCACCTCTCTATGGTAAGCAGTCTCAATGACTTCCCTTTACACTTACCAAGCACTTACCTTTTAGCCGCCCCTTTGGGGGGAAAACTGGCACTTCATGCAAGAAAATGGCAACTTATAACCCAGGACAAATGGGTTTTAAATATAGTATCCCAGGGATACAGACTTCATTTCCACATGTTGTCAATCCCAAACGGATGACCAGACCTGCCCAGAAACAAGTACTGTCCCTCATGAACATGGGGGCTATTCAACCAGTTCCAGAAGAGAAAAAGGGACAAGGTTTCTATTTAAGACTTTTCATGGTACCCAGAAAAGACAAATCATGGCGTCCCACTCTGGACATATCTACTCTAAACACATTTCTGAACATTCCAAAATTCAAGATGCTGACTCTTCAACAGTTACTTACTATGCTAGGCAAGGATGCCTGGTTGGTAACTCTAGACTTAAAAGAGGTTTATCTGCATATCCCAGTCAGGGAATCTTGCAGAAGATACCTCCACTTCAAAGCAGGCTACTTGCATTACCAGATGTTCATTGTGCATACAGCTGCAGTCATTACAGATGGGTTATCCTGCCGTCAGGCAGGTCCTCGGTCAGCCGAATTCCAAAGTCTAGGTCCGGCGTCGGTTGTCATCGCTTCTTCCCTGACGTCAGTGCAGCAGGGGTATAAAAGAGGCAGCCGATGCCATTTTCTTCAGTCTTTCTTGCCGCGCGGTGCCCGAAGCAGAAGCAGTTCGCAAGTGCCGGTCGGCCAGCTCCTGAGATTTACAAACAGTATTTCAGCCGAAGTCTTCTTTAAAGCTAAGTACCCCGTTGGGGAAACTTTTCTTGCCTCAGACCGATTTCAGACAAAGTTAATAATTGCATTTCTTGTGGGAAGCAAATACCGCATAAGGATTTTCACTCTTTCTGTATACCTTGCTTAGGGCCAGACCACGACGTCTCAGCCTGCCGTTTTTGTGCTAGGTTCAACAAGCGCACTATTAAGCGCCGGGCGGAGTTCGCCCTTCATTATTTTGGCAAAAAATTTAATTATATCATGTCGTCGGATACCCCGACGCCAGTTTTAGGGAAAAGACGCAAAGACAAGGACCGACATCCGAGGTCCGCACCGAGTACTGAGACCACGCTTAGGCCGACTGCCGGTTCTCCAGTTCTCAGCAAGGCGCCTACGCAGCCCCTGACTACCGATGAAACTATTTTACCGGTGTCTTCAGTACCCGAGGTCGCAGGCTCCTCGGTCTCCATTCCCACTGCAGATACAGACGCCACTCTTGGCGGGGAAACCGAAAACTTAGTGAGGCCTGCCATTTCTGAAGGCGTCTTCAGGCCTACCACCTTCTCTATTAAAGCCTTCACTAAATCTAAAGCTACCATCAAAACTAAAAAACAGGGCCCTCAGACCTCCTCTCAAGGCCCCATGCCTAAAAAACAGATGCTTAAAATGGCTGAGGATTTGATAACTCTCATCAGGGGTTCTCAGCCCCCCTCTGACAAAAGACCCAGATTGGAGGAAGACTACCCTTCCTCAGACCAGGCTTCTGTTACCTCAGACCATTCTGAGGACCAGGATTATGCCTATTCCCCTATTGAAGACTCTGATGCTGAGGAGTCTATTCCCTCAGTCTCGCCCCCCTGAGGACTACTCTTTTGGGGAAACCCTGCATACATTGAGGGAGCACTTCCACTGGGAAGGCCAAGATTACTCAGATTCCAAGAAAAGGCTCAGGGAATTTCTACTACTCCCCCAGCATAGGCCCCTGGCTATCCCTCCTGTTTTAGATATTTTGGATGATGTGTATGCAGAAGCCAGTCTTAATCCAGATTCTTTACCTCCAGCCCCTGTTAAACCAGACAGGTATTACCGGGTTCCTGATTCCCACCAGTTCCTTTATAAAAGCCATACTGCTGACCCAGAAACAATTTCACAGGGTCCCAAGGGGATAAAGGCCTCTACTGCTAGAGAGATTCCAGAGCATTAGAAAGGTGGGGGAAAAAGGTGTATACATCCGCCACTTTAGCCATGAGGGCATTAAACTGTCAATTTCATATGTTAAAGTACCAACAGTTTTTGTTATCCCAGCTGAAAAGCAAAATGACAAACAGAACAACCAGATTTGAAAGAGTTGCAGGATTTGTTGCATGGAGCAGAGCAAGTGGGTAAACATACCTTGCAGTGTGGTTTTGATGCTTTAGAGGCCTCGTGTAGAGCTGCTGTCACAGGGTCTGTCATACGTAGACACGCTTGGCTCAAAGAGCAAACCTTACCAGATCATGTCAAAGCAAAGTTATTAGATGCACCACTTCAAAAAGATGTATTGTTCGGTGTTAAAGCTGAGGAGGTACTAAAGAAAATGGAGGAAAAAGCGAAATCTATGCAAACAGTTAAAGATTTCTTGCAGGTGCAACCTCCACGCTTCAGCAGAAACTGGCCTTCTAAAAATTGGTCCTTTCCAGCCACGGACAGACCTCAAAGGGGCAGATACAGACGCCCAAGGGGTAGAGGACAACCTCAAGGATCTTGCAGAGCTAGACAGTGGCAAGCACCAACCCCAAGAGGTGGAGAAGATAGACCACAGTCATTTAGAAAACAGACACAATGACTTCCCCCTATGCCTGCCAAACAAAGCTATAATGGCAGCACCTTTGGGTGGAAAACTGGAATTATTTTCAAAAAACTGGCACATTGTTACAAAAGACAAATGGATTCTGGACATTATAGACAGAGGCTACAGGTTCCACTTTCACACCCTTCCAAAAATGAGAGGCTTGCCAAACCTGCCACAAAATCAATGGGCAGAGGCACAAAGACAAGTTTCCGCTCTCATGGATATGAAAGCAATTCAAGAGGTACCTGCAAAAGAACAAGGTCAAGGCTTTTATTCCAGACTATTTCTGGTACCAAGGAAGGACAAAGATTGGAGACCCATCTTAGACCTATCCATCCTAAACACATATCTACAGGTACCAAAATTCAAGATGCTCACATTACAGCAGCTTCTTCCCATGCTGGGCAAGGAGTCTTGGCTGGTAACGTTGGACCTCAAGGAGGCATACCTGCATGTCCCTATCAGACAAGATTGCAGAAGATACCTCAGATTTCTTGCAGGTTCAACCCATTACCAATTCTCTGCATTGCCCTTTGGCTTATCTGCTGCGCCCAGAGTGCTTACGAAATGCCTGGCATCAGTAATTGCTTTCTGCAAACAACAAGGAATACAAATCTACCCATATCTGGACGACTGCCTGATCCAAGCGGACAGCAAGGACATTCTATTGCAGCATCTGGCGTTTGTAATAGAACTGTTAAACTACCTGGGATACACAGTGAACAAAAAGAAATCAAAACTAATACCTTCTCAACAGATAATTTTCCTGGGTGCCAGCTTAAATACAACCACCCAGATGGCCTACCTCACGCCAGACAAACAAGGGCAACTGTCTCAGTACTTCAACAAAATGGCAACTTTAACCAGACTAACTGCAAGGAAAGTCCTGCAGGCTCTGGGATTCATGGCATCTTGCATCCTACTGATACCATGTGCAAAGCTGCATATGAGGAAACTACAATGGTACCTAAAAAACTTATGGTCTCAACACAGCCACAGCTTGGAAACAATTATACCACTCATTCCATGCCTTCAAAAGGAATTTTGTGGTGGGCTCAAGCATGCCAAAGAAACACAGGTCTCCCTTTCTGTTTACTTCAAGCAACTCAAATCATCACAACGGACGCCTCAGACTACGCCTGGGGAGCACACATGGCAGATCAGTGCATTCAGGGAAAATGGTCCCAAAAAGAGAAGCACCTACACATCAACCAAAAGGAGATGCTAGCCGTGCAAAATGCTCTTATGACCTTCAAGGACCTACTACATCCAGGCCAGCTATTGATAAGGACAGACAACACCACAGTCATGTGGTACATAAACAAACAGGGGGGAACTCATTCATACCCCCCTGTGTAGGCAAGCCATGACCCTGTGGAACACAGCTCCGGAATTACAAATTCAACTACAGGCACAATTCCTGCCAGGGAAGGAAAACACACTGGCAGACAACTTAAGCAGAAACATGACAGACCCACATGAATGGAAGTTGCATCCTCGAGTCTTCTCAAAGATAACTCAGGCATGGGGACAGCCAGACATAGATCTATTTGCTACCCACAGAAATTACCAGTTGGAAAAAATCTGTTCAAGGACCTATCATCCACAGGCCTGGAAAGTGGACGCACTCTCCTTCAATTGGACAACATTGACAGTCTATGCCTTCCCGCCTCTTCCTCTACTGACCAAAGTTCTATTAAAAGCCAGAGCAGAGAGGCCACAGATGATTCTCATTGCTCCAGACTGGCCACGACAGCACTGGTATCCTCTCCTAAAGAGCCTGTCACACTCACCACCATGGATCCTGCCTCTAGTTCCTCTTCTGTTGTCCCAGCACAACTACAAAACCCTTCACAGCCAGCTCAAAACCTTAAATCTAGCTGCATGGAGAATACCTTAATTTCCCAACAGACTCTCCTCTCCAAGGAGGTGCAGGATGTCATCTTGGAGGCCAGAAGACCCTCTACTAGAAAAACCTACGCCGCCAAATGGAAACGATTTTGTTCCTGGAATCAAGAAAAGGGCCAGAATCCTTGGGTAATAAATATACCTCAAATTTTACAGTACCTAGCTGAGATGTTAAACAGTGGCCTTTCCTTCTCCTCCATCAAGATCCACGCTTCAGCCATTTCTGCACAATACAATACAGATCCTCCTTTATTCTCACATCCTCTATTAAGGCAGTTCCTCAGAGGGGCAAAAAATATAAAACCCCCACGGAAACCACCAGTCCCAACTTGGGACCTCAACTTCGTATTGGAAAAGCTAACTCTGCCTCCCTTTGAGCCGGCTTCTTCAACAGAGCTACAATACTTGTCGTGGAAAACAGCCTTCCTTCTGGCTATTACCTCAGCACGCAGGGTTTCGGAGCTACAGGCCCTCATGGCTGTGCAACCATTCATCATTTTCCATCAGGACAGAGTTTCCTTAAGAACCAACCCTACCTTCATGCCAAAGGTAGTATCCAGTGTAGCTTTGAATCAGACTATTCATTTACCTACCTTTTATCCAAATCCACAGAACAAAGGAGAGAGACTACTACTTTCCTTGGACATTCACAGACAACTTCGTTATTACTTGGACAGAACAAAGTCATTCAGGAAATCTGAGCAGCTCTGTGTGTCCTATGCTACAGGTGCTCAAGGAAAGGCTATTTCCAAACAGACAATTTCAAAATGGATAGCCCACTGCATATGCTTTTGTTATTCATTTCATGGGAAATCTGTGCCTGTATACATCAGATCCCACTCCACCAGGGCTACAGCTACCTCTACAGCTTTCCTCAGGGGGGTCCCTACCAAGGACATTTTGGAAGCAGCTACTTGGAGTTCAGTGCACACTTTCTCCAAACACTACCACCTTCCACTATACTCTAAATCTAGAGCGGGCTTTGCCACAGCAGTCCTGCAGGGCATCCTAGCCCCTCCTAGTTCCACTTAGTACCTACCACCCTCACTTAGCTTTGGGATTCTACCCATCTGTAATGACTGCAGCTGTATGCACGATGAACATAGTACAGTTTTGTACCTACCATAAATGTAGATGTTCGAGTGCTCATACAGCTGCAGTCCAGGTTACCCTCCCTCCATCCCCTCTTAGGACAGGCCTTATGACAAACACCTATGTCATACAACCTATTTGGGGTATTCTTTTATGGTGTATTTGCTTGCAACTACTGTTTTTGATGTATCTACGTTGCATGTTTGCATAATATTATGATGTTCTTCGTCTTCCATTGCTGCAGTCCTGACTATTGGGTATAGTCCGCGTCCAGTCGGCCCGAATACCAGAGTATAAGGCTGACGTCGGTCAGGGCGCATTAGACTGACGTCAGTACGTCAGGGTACTAATGCGCATGACCGACGTCATATCCTCAGTCTTTTTTGCCGCATGGTCCGATGCAGAAGCAGTTTTGCGAGTGCAGGTTGGCGTACTGAAATATTTCCGAAACCGGAGTTTCAGACCGAAACAGAGTTGGCTAAGTACCCCGTTGGGGAACATTTTGGTTTTTCTTGCCTCAGTATTTTACCGGATGTCAGAAAAAGTGAATAACTGTATTTCTTGTGGGAAACAGATACCTCATAGGGATTATCATACCTTGTGTATACCTTGTTTAGGGCCTGAGCACGACGTTGTTGGTTGCCGCTCTTGTGCTAGGTTTAACAAACGCACTATTAAGAGGAGGTTAGACTGTGCCAGGTTAGTGTTTGGGAAGCGTTGCAATTATAAAATGCCGCCGGATGCTCCGACGCCCGCTTCCTCCAAGAAGCGCAAGGATAAAACAGTGAAGCCTAGGGTTGAGGAACCGGCAGTCCCGGACGTCGGTTCTTTAGAAGGCTCAGTGGAGCCGGAGGTTTTGCCAGGAGTTTCCATGGAGTCCCAGGCAGAAACTATACTCTTACAGGATGTGCCTTCTCAGGAGGTAGGCCAGGCTGAGGAGGCCTCTCAGGTGACTGTTCTTCCCTCTCTTCCCAAGGTAGTTAGGGCCTCTCCTTCTGTTGCCAAAACTTCTTTGAGAGGTAGGCCTACTTCAGCTTCAGTGGCGGTTTCTCCTAGCATTTCAGGTTCTTTACCTAAGAAACATATGCTTAAAATGGCAGATGATTTGATTACTATGATTAGGGGTTCAATGGCCCCGCCTGATAAGAGGCCTAGGGTGGAACCGGAGTTTGATAGTTTTGAACAGTGTTCAGAGGCTTCAGAATCTTCTGTGGAAGATATGCAGGAGTATCCTACTTATTCTGATTCTGATGTGGATGATTCCACTCCTACAGCTTCTCCACCTGAGGATTTCTCATTTTCAGAGACTTTGCATTCCATGAGGGAGCACTTTAAATGGGAAGGCCAGGATTACTCTGACTCCAGGAAAAGGCTTAGGGAGTTCTTGTTTTACCCCAGCATAGGCCTTTAGCTATTCCTCCTGTGTTGAATGTGGTGGAAGATGTTTTGCAGAGGCTTCCCTGAACCCTGACTCTTTGCCTCCTGCTCCTGTTAAGCCTGATAGGTATTATAGGGTGCCCGAAGCTCATAAATATTTGTTTAAGAGTCCTAGGGCGGACCCAGAAACTATTTCTCAAGGGCCTAAGGGTGTAAAGGCTTCTGTGGTTAAAAATCCTGTTCCCACTGATAAAGAGGCAAGGGCTTTGGATAGGTGGGGAAAGAAAGTGTATACTTCTTCCACTCTAGCCATGAGAGCTTTGAATTGTCAGTTTCACATGCTAAAATATCAGAATTATCTCCTTTCACAATTGAAATCTAAGGTGGATGCTTTGGCGGAAGGTATTGAGTGTAAAGAGTTGCTGGATTTGGTTCATGTGTCTGAACAAGTGGGTAAGCATTCTTTGCAATGTGGCTTTGATGCTGTACAGGCCTCCTCGAGGGTGGCTGCTACCAGTTCTGTTCTTCGCAGGCATGCCTGGTTGAAGGATCAGAATTTAGCTGAGCATGTTAAGACAAGGATTTTGGATGCTCCTTTACAGTCTGATGTGTTGTTTGGTTCGCCTGTGGAAGCAGTTTTAAAGAAAATGGAGGACAAAGCTAAGTCTATGCAAACTGTTAAAGATTTTTGCAGGTGCAGCCACCAAGTTTAGTAGGAATTGGCCTGCTAAGGGGTGGACATATCCTGCTTATGATTCTCAGTCTAGGGGTAGGTCTAGACGTGGTAGGGGCAGGGCTCAAGGTTCTTTTAGGCCTAGAACAGGAGTTCACCTGCTCAGACTTCTGGTGAGGGCAGGGGTCAGTCCTTTCGTAAACAGACCCAATGACCTGTTTTTCCAGCTGCCAGCAGATTCACGTTTGGCAGCTCCTTTGGGAGGAAGACTGTCTCTTTTCAAAGAAAATTGGGATTTAATTACTCAAGACAAATGGGTGTTGGATATCATTCACCACGGTTACAGATTTTATTTCCATACAATGCCCCCTTTCAAAGGCATGCCAGACGTTCCTCCTCAACAAAGACAAGAGGCTCACAAGCAAGTTTTACAGTTACTTCACATAGGGGCCATTCAGCCAGTCCCTGTATCAGAAAGGGGCCTAGGATTTTATTCTCGCCTGTTCCTTGTACCAAAAAAGGGAAACACGTGGAGACCAATTTTGGATTTATCTATCCTCAACACTTATCTGGACATTCCCAAGTTCAAGATGTTGACGTTACAACAGCTTTTACCTCTGCTGGGCAAAGATCACTGGATGGTAACTTTAGATCTCAAAGAAGCTTACCTTCATGTGCCTATAAGGCTAAGTTGCAGGAAATATCTGCGGTTTCGAACTGGAAATTCTCATTATCAGTTCTCTGCATTGCCCTTTGGCTTATCTACTGCGCCCAGAGTGTTCACAAAGGTTCTGGCTCCAGTGATAGCTTACTTCAGGCTTCAAGGAATTCAAATCTATCCTTACTTGGACGACTGCCTGATTCTGGCTCAAGAAAGGGAAGTTCTTCTACAGCACCTGGAATATGTTATCGCAGTGCTAAGATGCCTAGGGTATTCTGTGAACGAAATAAAGTCCAGTCTAGTACCCTCTCAAGACATGTGCTTTCTGGGTGTGAGACTGAATACAGCAGCCCAGATGGCCTATTTAACCCCGGACAAACAAAAGAGTCTGTCACTTTACTTCCATCAACTATCTCATCAGTCCGTGCTGACTGCAAGGACAGTCCTTCAAGCATTAGGGTTCATGGCATCTTGTATTCTGGTGCTTCCCAATGCCAAACTGCATATGAGGAAGTTACAATGGTATCTCAAAGTGTATGGACACAGCACTGCCAGGATTTGGACACTGTCATTCAAATAATACCTTGCCTTCAAAAAGAATTCTTGTGGTGGGCTCAGGAATGTCACCTAAACAAGGGACTCTCTGTGACCCGGCCAGAGGCAAGTCAGATCTTAACGACAGATGCCTCGGACATTGCTTGGGGAGCTCATCTAAATGGAAAGTGGATACAAGACAAGTGGCCTGCCAGACTACAGCATCTACATATCAACATGAAAGAGATGTTAGCAGTCCAGTTTGCATTAATGGCTTTCAAGGAGTTACTTCTTCCAGGGCAGGTGTTGATTCTAACAGACAACACAACTGTCATGTGGTACATCAACAAGCAAGGGGGAACACATTCTTATCCTCTATGCAGGCAAGCAATGATTTTATGGGAGACTGCGCTAAGCCTGCAACTAACTCTTCAGGCAAGGTTTCTGCCAGGAGCACAGAACTCCTTAGCGGATGTGTTAAGCAGACAAATCATGGATCCCCACGAGTGGAAACTGGATCTTCATGTATTTCAGAAACTGACAGTGTCATGGGGAACTCCAGACATAGATCTGTTCGCTTCTCCACTAAACCACCAGCTGCCAAAGTATTGCACAAAGGGGTTTCATCACACGGCTTGGAAAGTGGATGCTCTGTCTTTCAGTTGGAAAAACCTTCATGTGTATGCCTTTCCACCTCTACCTCTTCTTCCAAAGGTACTGTTAAAGGTCAGACAAGACAGGCCAAGGATGATTTTGATAGCTCCAGATTGGCCTCGGCAACACTGGTACCCTCTACTACGGAGTCTGGTAAAGAAGCCTCCATGGCCTTTACCTCTGATTCCTCATCTGTTATCTCAGAAGGACGGTCATCTGCTCAATGTCAAGCTACACTCTCTACATCTAACAGCTTGGCATATTCTGTGTTGAAACACAGCAGGTCTCAACTTCCTCAACAAGTTTTAAATGTGATTATGGAAGCTAGAAGACCTAGTACAAGGAAAGTGTATGCAGAAAAATGGAAGAGATTTTTATTTTGGAGTACAGCAAAGAATTTGGAGATTTCTGAGCCTAATTTGAGTGTGGCTCTTCAATATCTTACTGAATTATTGGACAAAGGTTTGTCCTTCTCTTCCATAAAGATTCATGCTGCAGCAATTTCAGCTCACTATGATTGTGACCCACCTTTGTTTTCGCATCCTTTGTTCAAGCAGTTTCTTAGAGGGGCAAAGAATATAAGACCCCACGTAGAGCTCCTACTCCTGCTTGGGATCTCAATTTTGTGTTGGAAAAACTTACTCTACAACCTTTTGAGCCTGCAGCTACTGCTGAATTGAAATATTTGTCATGGAAGACTGCTTTTCTGTTGGCTATTACTTCTGCAAGAAGGGTGTCTGAGTTGCAGGCCCTTATGGCAGTAGAGCCCTTTTGATTTTCCATAAGGATAGGGTATCATTACGTACTAATCCTTCCTTTATGCCTAAGGTGGTTTCTAGTGTGGCTTTAAACCAAACTATTCATTTGCCTACGTTTTTGCAGATCCTCAAAATAAAGGGGAAAAGATTTTGCACACTTTAGATGTACACAGGCAATTGCGTTATTATTTAAGCAGGACTAAGGATTTTAGGCAGTCTCAGCAGTTGTTTGTTTCTTTTGCTTTGAGTTCTCAGGGCAAGCCTGTGTCAAAACAAACTATTTCTAGGTGGATTGGCTTTTGCATTGCATTTTGTTATTCCCATCATGGCAAGGAGATTCCAGCTGGGATTAGGCCTCATTCCACTAGGGCTACTGCCACTTCAACAGCATTTCTAAGGGGTGGCAACTAAGGATATTCTGGAAGCAGCTACTTGGAGTTCAGTGCATACTTTCTCTAGGCATTATCACCTTCCTATCTACTCTAAGTCTAGGGCTGGTTTTGCCACAGCTGTTTTACAAGGCATGTTGTCAGCTCCTACTACTTTATAATTTGCCAGCCTCCCTTACCTCTGCTTTGGGATTCTACCCAATAGTCAGGACTGCAGCAATGGAAGACGAAGAACATAGTACAGTTTTGTACCTACCATAAATGTAGATGTTCGAGGATTCCATTGCTGCAGACCAATTACCCTCCCTCCTTCCCCTCTGTATTTAGGGGTGGTTGTGTAGGTGAGTTTACATGCTTATATTTTTGTATATATTGTTGTATATATTGTACATGTTTTTGGTGCAGGCTTTTGGGACTTGTCTTTTAGGGTCTTCTGACACGTGGGGCAAGAAAAGACTGAGGATATGACGTCGGTCATGCGCATCAGTACCCTGACGTACTGACGTCAGTCTAATGCGCCCTGACCGACGTCAGCCTTATACTCTGGTATTCCGGCCGACTGGACGCGGACTATACCCAATAGTCAGGACTGCAGCAATGGAATCCTCGAACATCTACATTTATGGTAGGTACAAAACTGTACTTTTTGCCTTCCTTCTGGGGGCACCTGACATCTGGGGCAAGAAAAACTGAAGAAAATGGCATCGGCTGCCTCTTTTATACCCCTGCCGCACTGACGTCAGGGAAGAAGCGACGACAACCGACACCGGACCTAGACTGTGGAATTCGGCCGACCGAGGACCCGCCTGACGGCAGGATAACCCATCTGTAATGACTGCGGCTGTATGAGCACTCGAACATCTACATTTATGGTAGGTACAAAGCTGTACTTTCTCTGCACTGCCCTTTGGCTTATCTACTGCGCCCAGGGTCTTCACAAAGTGCCTGGCTCCAGTAATTGCATTTTGCAGGCAAAGAAATATTCAAATATATCCATACCTGGACGATTGTCTAATTCAGGCAGAAAACAGGGACTTTCTTCTAAAACATCTGGTGTTTGTAAAAAGGGTTCTAACTTGTCTAGGGTACACCATAAACAAAAAGAAATCACAAATGGTACCCTCTCAAAAATTTACATTCCTGGGTGCAGGCTTGAATACAACTGCCCAGATGGCTTACCTTATGCCAGAAAAGCAAATTCATTTGGTAACTTACTTCAAACAGGTGGCCATAAAATCCCTGCCATCTGCAAGACAAATTCTGCAAGCCTTGGGGTTCATAGCCTCCTGCATTCTTCTAATTCCATATGCAAGACTGCATATGAGGAAACTTCAGTCGTACTTAAAAAGTTTATGGAGTCAACATTGTCACAGCCTGGAAACGATGATTCCTATCGTACCTTGCCTGCAACTAGAGTTCCTATGGCGGGCAGAGGCCTGCCACCAAAACAAGGGACTGCCATTCACTCCACCCCCGCCACCCAAACCCTAACTACAGATGCATCAGACTATGCATGGGGGGCTCATCTGGCAGGGAAGTGCATTCAGGGCAAATGGAGCCCAAATCAAATGCACCTACATATCAATCAAAAAGAGATGCTAACTGTACAGAATGCACTGACAGCCTTCAAGGACTACCTTCATCCCAGACAATTAATGATAAAGACAGACAACACCACAGTTATGTGGTACATAAACAAGCAGGGGGGTACACACTCCTACCCCTTTTGCAGACTAGCAGTGGCATTGTGGAACACGGCCTTGACCTGTCAAATACAACTACAAGCTCAATTCTTGCCAGGAAAGCTGAATACTCTAGCAGATGAACTAATCAGAAATCTCATGGACCCACACGAATGGAAACTGGAACCACAGATATTCAACATGTTGACACGCAAATGGGGGAGTCCAGACATGGATCTTTTTGCCTCACCCCAGAACTATCAGTTTGGCAAATTCTGCACAAGAAATCATCACAAAAAAGCCTGGAAAGTGGATGCTCTATCAGTCTATTCTTTTCCCCCTCTGCCTCTGCTCCCCAAAGTTTTACTAAAAGTCAAACAGGACAAACCAAAAATGATTTTGATTGCTCCAGACTGGCCTCGCCATCACTGTTATCCACTCCTGCGCAATGTGTCACACCTTCTACCGTGGCACTTGCCTCAGACACCTTACTTACTGTCTCAGCAGAACAACCAAATTCTGCACACTCAGCTCCAAACTTTGAATCTTTCAGCATGACTAATCACCTAAATTCACCCTTAACATCCCTCAGCAAATCTGTGATGGATGTCATTTTGGAGGCAAGAAGGCCTAGTACTAGAAAATCTTATGCTGACAAATGGAAAAGATTCTGTGCCTGGAATCGATCACAAGGGATAAGCACAGCAGTGCCCAATATTCCTCAGATTTTACAATACTTAACTGAGATGCTTCACAAGGGCCTGTCCTTTTCTTCCATAAAAATACATGCCTCAGCCATTTCAGCTCATTACAACACAGAGCCTCCCCTCTTCTCTCATCCTCTGCTAAAGCAGCATCTCAGAGGGGCCAAAAACGTAAGACCACCCAGGAGAGCTCCAATCCCTGCCTGGGATCTCAATTTTTTATTGGAAAAACTCACTCTCCCTCCTTTCGAGCTGCTACTGCAGACTTAAAATTTCTCTCCTGGAAAACAGCTTTTCTTTTAGCAGTCACTTCAGCTAGAAGATTTTCCGAATTACAGGCTGTTATGGCAGTGGAGCCTTTCATTATTTTTCATGCAGACAGGGTGTCTCTCAGGATCAGTCCATCCTTCATGCCTAAGGTGGTATCCAGTATTGTTGTTAATCAGACCATTCAATTGCCAATTTTCTTTCCCAATCCACAGAACAAGGGGGAGCGGATTCTGCATTCATTGGATGTATGCAGACAACTTAGATTTTACTTAAACAGGACAAAATCTCTAAGAAAATCTGAACTACTACCGGTGGCATTTGCTGCAGGGGCAGAGGGAAAGACTATTTCAAAGCAGACTATTTCAAAATGGATAAGCCATTGTATTCGTTTCTGCTATATGCACCATGGTAAACCTGTCCCCCAGGGGATCAGATCTCATTCCACCAGGGTGACATCTACGTCTGCAGCCTTTCTCAGAGGTGTTCCTACCAGAGACATTCTAGAAGCTGCTACCTGGAGCTCAGTTCATACGTTCACCAAACATTACCATTTACCTCTCTTCTCTAAATCCAGAGCTGGCTTTGCCACTGCTATCCTGCAGGGCCTTATAGCTGGTCCTAATGCTGTATAAATCCATCCTCCCAACCATAGCTTTGGGAATCTACCCAAATGTAATGACCGCAACAGTGAAACACGAAGAACATAGTACAGTTGTGCACACTTACCATAAATGTAGATGTTCAAGTGTATTCACTGTTGCAGTCCTGGTTACCCTCCCTCCAACCTCCTTTTTTTCTCTTACTATACCTCTACTTTCCTTTACTATGCTTAAAAGACTTTTTCGTCTATTTGCTTTTGTTTGGAGGTATATTTTTGTGTTTTTAATTACTTAAGTATTTGGCTCCCCATTTGGGGGGCACTTGAAATCTGGAGCAAGAAAAACTGATGTAATGGTGTCTGCTGCATGTTTTATACCCCCTGAGGACCTGACATCATGGAAGAAGGGTCAGCAACTGATGCAGGACCCAAGACTTTGTTAATCAGGCCGACTTGAGGGCAACCTGCCAGCAGATTACTCAAATGTAATGACTGCAACAGTGAATACACTCTAACATCTACATTTATGGTAAGTGTACACAACTGTACTTTCTGGGAAGTCTCCAGACAGTTCCACTAGAGGATTTCTCCCTCTTCTGATACCTCTCCCGAACACCCCACTGAGGAGGTTCCTTGGAGGAATACGTGTAAGAGAAGTTACATAGAGTCACCCATGGAGCCTGTCACAGAAGACACTGATTTTGATGAGGGAGGAGGATCCTCCAGATCACCACCTGATGACATCTCCTTTGGAGATATCCTTGAGATCCTTAAACAGAAGGGTGGCTGGTCTTCCCAGTCTTCTTCTGTGGAAGATCAGTGTTTCTGGAGGCTTTCGGTTCTGGGCCATCTGCGTTCTTGGTTGGCCCCCTGATGGATGAACTGATTGACTTGGTTTCCTGCTGTACTTGGAAGGAACGAGACACTGTCAAACCTATTCCCAAGTGCCTGGACAAATTTCTGGTCCCTCTTGTTGGTAGACCCCACTGGAGCAAGGGAGTCCCTGTTGGTGCTGTGGTGGTGGCAGTGGTGGTGGCAGCTACCAAGAAGGAGCTAGCTGAGCAGAGCTCTTCTGTCCATCCACACGACAGGGAATCCAGAGCAATGGACAGGTTTGGAAAGTGAGTGTTCATCTCTGCTAAGTTCGTGCTGAGGTCATTAAACTACTTGCCATACTTTACTCTGCTACAGAGAGATTTGACTAAAAAGTTATCAGATATTCTCTTGAAGTCCATGTCTGTGGAAAATTTCAAAAAGGCTTTCTCTCAACTGGTCACTCTGCTGTCCATTTCTAATGCATCAATAAGGCTAATCTCCCATGCAGCAGAAGGTACTTACAAGCAGCCGGTTCAAGCATAGCCATAAGTAGTCATGCATGGATGAGGCTATGTAACTTTGCAGAACCCTTCAAGACATCCTTTGTCAGTGCCCACTTTGATGAGACTTCCTTGTTTGGACCATCCGTTAAAGACACACTTGCCTGTAGCGAGCAAGAGCGAGAGACTCTGTCTGCCGTAGGAATCAAATTTTCGACCCTTCATTGGACCTTCTCTAGAAACCAACAAGGTGGTAAGATGATGTGGTTTTTAAAATTTCTGGGACCTTTCCAGGTTTTGCGCAGGGATAATTCTTCCAGAGGCATGGAAGGAAATTTTAATGGAAGATGTCACGTTAGAGGTAGAGGGGGCCCACAGAACCAGGGCTTCAAAGATTCTTTTTACGATAAGCCTGGTCAGCACTCCTGAAGTACTGCCCAACTTGTCCCGACTCTGGAGGCATTTGAGGGTCATTTCTCTTTGCACCTAGATGGTGGACAGATATCACAAAAGATTAATTGGTGCCAAGACTCGTATCAAGAGTTGCTAGGTACCATTTTCCCTTCCTCCTCCTATCCAAAAGAAGAAACTTCCCGACATTCCACCCAGTTAGTGGAAAGATGCAGCACAAGAAATACAAAAGCTGCTACTGAAGAGTCCTCCAAGAGGTTCCACCTGATAAGATAGGATTCTGAACTTATGCTTCTTTTTTTTTTTAGCGCCAAAGAAAACAGGGGACCCAAGACCCATTTTGGGTCTAAGCAAGCTGAACCAGTATGTAAAGAAGACCGAAGTTCCACATGGTTACCATTCAGTCCATCCTGCCTGTGCTGTGGAAGGACAATTGGATGTGCTCTGTAGAGCTCCAGGAGTACTATCACATAAAAATAGACAGGTGATCCATAAGACATCTTTGTTTTTGGCTGGGAGCCAATCATTACCAATTCAGATCACTGCTCTTTGGACTCAACACAGCCCTAGGGCATTCATCAAATGCATGGCAGTCATGGCATCTCGCTTGACTCAAGGGATTTGAGGTGTTCCCAGGACTCTTTTGAATGCCAAAACTCAAGTGGCATGCTTAACCTCTCCATCGCATCGAATCACTGAGACATTAAGTTCAGTCTCTTCTCTTTCTCTCATTCCCTCCCTCTAGGTTAGTACTACAAGCTCTGGGGTCAGTGTCAGCTGCCAAACTTCTGATCTCTCCAGCATGATTCTTTATGCAAATTCTTTAGTGGACCTTGGTGGTACAATGTTTTTTTTGTTTATCAGCCCCTGCCTTTTCCCATAAAACTCACTCCGGTCTGCAAATAGCATATTCTTTGGTGGATTCAATCTGATGATCTTCTTCTAGGAAGACTGTTCATTCTTCTGCCCCCAGTTATCACAGTGACCATGCATGCTTCCCAGCTGGGATGGGGGGAGGCATTTATTGGGAAAGGTGGTCCAAGGCAGGTGGTCCCCTCGAGAGACAAAATTGCATATCGGTGTCCTAGAGATGAGGCAGTCCTCCTAGTGTTCCAAGCATTTCAAGACGTTCTCTCTCTGGAGAGTATTGCAGTCCAAGCAGACAACATGTCAGTAGTCTGATGCATCAGACAAGGAGGAAACAGGTCTTACCCACTATGCAGAGAGGCATTGATGGTTGTTTGCTTCAGACCGTATTCTGTTTGCAACACACAACCAGGGAAAAAAACAACGAGGTAGACAGACCTAGCAGATCCATTCTTATGCCTCACTAGTGGTCTCTCAACCAATTGGTAGTGAATGTGATCTTCAGCCACTGGGGCCAGCCTTGCTGTGATCTAGTTGCCAAACCCCCTCAACAGCATGTGCAGCAAGTGCTTCGCTCCGATTCCCACTCACGGGAGTTGCTGAGAGACGCTCTGATTCACGATCGGCATCAAAGTCTCCTCTCTGCCTACCATCCAGTCTTTCTGATCTCAAAGTTTTTACAGAAAGCAAGCAGGCTGAAGAGTTCAGTCATCCTCATTTCTCCTTCTGGCCTGGACAGGTGTGGTTCCCCTTTCTGCAGTCTCACTTGAGATGTCTTCCATGGATACTGAAACCCAGTCAGGATCTCCTGTCTCATCCATTAAGAATTCAACACCACAATCTCCATACCCTCAAGCTAACCATATGGTTTCTCCACTTCCAGTCATAGTTTGACAGCCCAGGTTTTCTTCCCCAGTTCGTGAGATTATCTTAGTCTCCCAGAAGGCTTCTACCAAGAAAGTCTACAGAAGCAAATGAAAAAGATTTTCTGTTTGGGCTTCCAACCAGAATATCGACCCTTTTTTAGCACCAAGGTGCTGCGGTAGCATTGTCACCTCACAGTAAGACTCTGTCTGGTTCGATTCTCAGCCAGAGCGTCTTCTGCGTGGAGACATGCGTGAATGGGCGTACCTTCGTTGAAGGTTGTGCGTCAGGCCTGGCAAGCCGGTACGTAAAAATCAGCTGCCAATCATTAGCGGACCAGAGTTCTGCTTTGGCGACCCCTAACCGGGAAAAGCCGAAAGACCCAAACTTCTCTTTCTAACAACTCTCTTTTTAAAGAAGGAGCTAGTTTTTGTACAATTAAGCTTCAATTGGCAGTGATTTTTGATTTCCATTCTGGAAACAAATCCTTTTCTCTGGCTTCATCCAGATTGTGTAGAGCCTTCATGAAGGGTATCTTTCTCCTCAGACTCCCAATAAAGGACCCTTTTCCTCTTCGGGACCTTACTGAGATCCTTTGGGTATTAACTCAGAAACTCTTTGAACTGGCAGACAAATGCAATATGCAGTTTCTTTCTTGGAAAACTATCTTCTTAGTAGCCATCGCTTCAGCAAATAGAATTTCTGAGCTTCAGGCCCCATCAGCTAACCCTCCTTACGTTATTTTTCATAAGGAGAAGGTGTCTGTACAGACTAACTCTTCCTTTCTTCTGAAGTGGTAATGGAAAGTAACATTAACCAGTCCATATGATTACCAGTCGTTTTTCCAAAATTTGAATAAGGGAGAACACATGCTTTGTCTCCTTGATGTGCACAGACAATAACATTTTTAATTTCACAGGACAGCAGTTCAGGAAGTCTGATCAGCCGTTTGTATTTTTTTCCCCTAGCCTCTAGGGTCAGGTAGTATCTAAAATTACCCTAGCCAAATGGATTATTGATTGCATTTCATTTGGTTTATTTTCAAAAAGGACTTGATTGGCCATGATGACCCCCTTGAGCTCACTCCACTTGATGTATGGGTACTTCATTTGCTTTTTGGTCAAGGACTTCCACTGATTTTATTTGTGCTGCAGCCACTTGGTCAAAGACTCATACTTTTGTTACGCATTACAAACTAGACACCGTCTCCAGAAGTGGAGCTTCTTTTGGTTTGACAGTGCTCCGGCATGTCCTTCCATAAGGGCCTCCCGAGGGCTATGTAGCTGGGAATTTTTTTCCACTGGTGAGGAAAAATGAAAAGGACATCAGATTTGTAAGTTATGTACTCACCATAACTAGGCATCTGTGCTGTCCATTTTCAAATGGACAACACAGATGCCTAGTTATGATGAGTACATAACTTAAAAATTCACTTGGCTATGAACAGTATGAAAGATTTCTTGGAATCCATTTACATTTTTGTAAAGAGGCACTATTTAAGAACTGTCTGACTTCCTTCTTGATGGAGAAAAGTTCTAGGATGAGTGAGGCAGAGGGTCAGCTTTCCCTTTGTTAGGATGAGCCAAACTGGGAGTTACATGCCTTCTGTTTACAGATGAATTCAGAGAATAGTCTGGGTTTAAATGCCAAGGTTAGCAATTATCAAAAGAAGCTTGTGAAGTTTCAGTTTGGGATGACAGGAAGGTGTTTTGGTGCACAATCAAGGATTGAGACCTAGGAAGGACTCATAAGATCTGTACTAGACTGTAGGTCAGATTTTATGAGGAAGGCTTTAAAGATCAAGTCTTTTGAAAATTCACCCTAGAATTTGAAGAATTTGATGATGCACCTTTGTACCTAGAGTGCATACAGGTTGGTGGCTAGACATTGCTTTCCTGGTACTTGTAATTTGGTCAGGGCTCTTAAGGAAGTTTTAGATGGTTTTGTCTATTATTCACTGCTGTATCAAGAAGACCCATGCCCCCTTCTCTTGGTGAAGTTTAACAGCTTCATCCTTCGCTTGAATATTCCTAGGTTGGGCGAGGGCCATGCTAGGTGGCTGATGAACCCTATACATCAATAGCAAATTGAACTTGTGATGAGGGAGGCTGCTAGAGGTAAGTTTGCTGGTCCTGTTGGTGTTTCACTTAAAAACACTATAGTAATGCTAGGAACTTTTTTATCCCCCTTTGGGTAAGATTCTTCAAAAATGTATTGCAAGGGGACAGCTACCAGAATCCTGATAGCAAGTAGTTGTGTCTGGTAATTTGCAAAGTTGGAAAAGATCTTCAGTATTGCCTCATCTTATTGTCAGTGACAGTACTGAATCATGATTAAAAGCTTTTTGCTTCAGTTTTCTTTAAGAGGGTGACTGCTTTTCTCCCTGGGTTTAATACATATCTGTCAAATGGGTACTATTCAGGGCTGGTCCACCTTTGGTAATCTCATTAGAGTTAATGACTGAAGATGCTAGTAACAAGTGCAAGCCACTGGCTATTGTCAGTTGTGATGCAGAGAAAGCTTTCAATAGAGTGAAGTGTGAATGTATGTACAAAACTTCGGTTCTTTCTGGAATTCCACCACAGTTTTTCACTTGTACAAAAACTATACACAGAGGGAAGCACAAAAGTTAAGTTTCTCTCCCACCTTGCTCAGCCATTTAACATCTGCAGAGACACCAGACTTGGATATCCCTTGTCCTTACTGCTGTGTGCAATTTAACTGGAAACTGTGGCTGTCAGACTGTATCAGGTACTTTTTCCTGGTTTCCATTTAAATGGTAAAGAGCAAAAGGTGTCTCTATGCTGATGCTCTGTTGATATCTCTCTCTCCCTCCTGTCTGGCTGACCTGTAGAGGAACCTTGGCTGGCAAATTGTTCATGAATTGTTATCCTCTGGGCATCTGGCTGGATACAAAATGAATAGGTATAAAACAAAGGCAGTTCGTATTAACTGTCCCCTAGTTCAGTGCTTAGTTATTTTATTCCCCTTTTTAACTGGTAACCAAAGTTTGGTCTACCTGAGACTTACATTGGAAGCTACCTTGGCTGAGACAGCTGACATGATATTTAGGGGAATACTGAAGAAGGCAGCAACCATTTTCAAGGAATGAGAGAGTATATGTGTTGACATTGCTAAGAGGGTTGAAGCAGTAAATTGATTTCTTACCCCAAATTGTCTACTACTCTCAGGGTTTTTCCATCTGCCCTCCACTAAATGTTTTAAGCAGTTAACAAGCTGGTACTTAAGCTTATTTGGGCAGGTGCTAAGGCTATATAACTTAGAATGTTCTTGTTCTGCCTACTTTGATGGAGTGGCTGGAGCTTTCGGATTTTGAGATATGTTTGGCGACAAGCCAGTTTGAGTTTACATCAGTCGAGATTCCCTGTTGTCTCTATAATTGCATGAAGGACATGCTGTTGTCTCAACATCATCATGGCCTACAAGGAATCTGTGAAGCAGTCTGGGAGTGTACTGGTAGTCTGTGTAAACCCAGTGTGAATTTGGCCTTTAGAATTTTTGAACTTGGAATAGCTTCTGTAGCTTACCCTAAACAAGCTTAAACTGTTTTTTAGTTGTTTGCTGCATTATTTTAAAATCTGCACTTAAAGTTACTTTTTAGTCGAATTTGATCGAAAGTTTGTTTGTTTGTTTAATTTAACTGTTGAGGCTGCCCACTAAAGTGTGCTAGCCTGTGTAACTGATTTATCACTGTTTCTGCATTTTCTGTGTGTTTCTATCTAAAAACAAAAAAAAACAAAAAAATAATCCTTATTTTCCCGCCTCTCCTCGACTAGTTTAGACCAGTTTACAGGCATTGCTGTATTCTGGGCTGTGGTGTAGTTCCTGTGTTGTCCATTACCTTACTTGGATAGAAGGAAGTTTCTTTGCTCACCAGTGGGAGTGGGGAGCCTTGAGCAGCCTACCTGTCCCTGTAGGAAGTGACCTCAGCACAAGAGGTGTAATAATTGGTTGTTTTGGACCATTTCTAGCTGTTTTGTAGTGCGTGCAGCGCCGGTTAAACTTCTTCTGGCTCCGCCAAGTCTGCTCTTCAAATTTTCCCTTAAGGAAACTCTACTCTTAGTATAATCAGACTACTCGCTATATTATAAGCCTAGCACTTGTTCTCAAAACTTCTCTACTAAGTAAGCACTCTCGTACTAAGTAAGCACTACATCCACCTACCACCCCTGTGAATATCCACTTCCCTTAAAGGCACAGCACTTCCTTATACTGTCCTAGCATGTCGAGTGGTAGATTACTGGCGTCCTCTCCAGTTCAGCTGGTTAATCTGGGTATCTTGAGACAATGCTACAATTGTCTCATGTACACAGACAACCCTCTCCTCCTCCCAACAAACACAAATACATGTGAGAGATGCAACTATATAGCCAAACTGGAGGCTGAACTCTCTCAACTCAGGGCTGGCATGACCAGACAGGAGGAGATGGTATCCACACACACAACAAACCCAGTCCCACATAGACCTACCACAACTGCAAACCAAACACATAAAAACACAAAGACATACCCGGAGGCTCTAATAAAAAACTTACCAAAACAACAGAGGCTCCCAAAGCAGACATCCAAAAATCCACCACCTCAAAACAAAACACATGCAACACATACTTCAATAAATCAGTGTGTCAACCAATCACAGCCCTTAAGGCCAAACACCATGCCTGATACACTAGTAATAGGTGACTCTATAGTCAGGCACACTGATGTCCCGCTTACCAGGCTGAACAAGGAGAGGGTGACTATGAGCTGCCTATCGGGAGCTAGGATCTGCCACATAACACACGCACTCGGGTCACTCTAAAGCAAGTATAAATATGACTCCGTCATTGTCCATGCTGGCGTGAATGACCTGAGACGTACCTCCCTGGACTACATGAAAAGAGACATAGAGGAACTCTCCGATTATGTAGCCCAGGCTGGTATGACCCTGACCCTGAGCAGCATCTTGCCCTCACCAAGAATGATGCCGCAATACAAAGACAAGATGATCAGCTTTAATAATTGGCTCAAGTACTGGTGTCATTCTAAGGGGATCCAATGTCTGTCTGCCTGGGATGACATGTTGGACAAGCCACGCTGCTTCGCAAGGGACGGCTTGCACCTGTCACCACTGGGCTTCCGGATATTGGCTAAGGCTCTTGCCACCCCCATAGTGCCTTTTTTAGGCAAGGCTCAAAAGACAAACCCACCTTCCTAGAAAACAAAAATGGAAAAAAACTAAGGGTAATGCTGCTCAATGCCAGAAGTCTAAATCTCAAGATGCAGGCACTCGATGCACTCCACAGTATGGAGAACATCAACGTCTGTGCAGTAACTGAAACCTGGTTCAAGGCTCCTGAGAGCACCCCAGCGCTACCAGGCTATACCTCGTATCATGCTTTTCTGCCCCAAAACCCGGGCCGAACCACAAAGGGAGGGGGAGTGTCCATATTCATCAAGGGCACCCACACCTCCAGGTTAGTAGCAACACATGAAGCATCAGAGACCATACAGGTGCAACTAACCATAGGCAAAACTGCTATACAACTGGTAGCATGTTACAGACCACCCTCCCAATCTCAGGAACCCCACTCAGCCTTCCTGAAGACATTGGAGGATATGAATGTATCACAAAATACCATCATACTGGGAGACTTCAACTACCCAAACATAGATTGGGTACATTATTCTAGCCCTAACACCCTAGCCCAGAGGTTCCTGGAATTCATAGATTCAAATGCACTGGAACAACTAGTCACCTCTCCCACTAGGGGAGATAATATACTAGACCTGATCATCACAAACATGGGGACAAAATGCCCCACACCGGAGGTATACCCCTCACTAGTGAGATCTGACCACAAACTAATCACCCTGGATATGCATATACCACCTCCACCCCCAGCACAAAAGACCACAGTGAAAAACTTCTCAAAAGCAGACTTCACTCTTCTTAAGACTGAGATGGTATCCTTTAAGCCCACTGGGCCAGTGGATACCACATCCCACAATGCCGAATCCTTCACAAATGCTTTCTATGGACATCTCCAAGAATGCATGGATCATGCAATCCCAAATAAATCCAAGTCCCTCTCCACCAAAGGAAAGCGTCCTGTCTGGTGGACCTCAGCCATTAACAAATTGTATAACAAAAGAAGGAAGCTACTGCACGACAGAGCAAAATCGAATAAAGGGAAGACATCTCTAATCAACATTAGCGAAAACTACGTTCTCTCATAAAAACATCCAAGGCCAACTTTGAGAGAAAAATCGCTAAGGACACTAAAGATAACCACAAAGCCTTCTTCAGCTATGTTAGAAACCTGGGCGAAAACCCTCAGATATGCTCAGAGTTAGTTCACAACAACAAAAAATACACTGAACCCACAGATATTGCCAACATTCTGGCTGACCGGTTCAGTGTAAATTTCTCCCCTCCCTCACCCCCAAAAGAAGAAATACTTATCCCAGCTGAATGTAATCTCCCTGTCACCTCAGATGTCCAAGTGAGAACCGCCCTCAACAAAGCTAAAAACACAGCATCAATGGGACCTGACGGTATCCCGGGTTGCATGCTACGTGAACTCCAAGAGGAGCTAAACCCGCACATAAAAATGCTATTTAACCTTAGCCTTACTACAGGATATGTACCTGATCACTGGCGTACAGCAACAGTGGTCCCACTCCACAAAGGGGGTACCTCTACAGACCCTGGGAACTACCGCCCCATAAGCTTAGCCAGCCTGGTCTGCAAAGCTATGGAAAGAGTCATTATGGAACTCATAAACAGAGACATAGGGGACCTACAGACACTTGACCCCACCCAGTTTGGCTTTGTAAAGGGCAGATCCTGCCTTTTGAACCTGGTTGACTTTTTCGAAACAGTCACTAGAGCCATTGATGAGGGCAAAGCAGTCCATACAGCCTACCTGGACTTGGCTAAGGCCTTCGACACAATACCCCACTCAGGCATCATAGATAAGCTCAAAAGCTTAAACGTAAACCCTTATGTCACTAGATGGGTTGCAAACTGGCTAAAGGACAGAACCCATAAAGTTAAAATCGCTGGAGCAATGTCAGACTCAAAGCCAGTCACAAGTGGTGTCCCACAGAGATCTGTCCTGGGACCCCTCTTGTTCGGCATTTATTTCTCAGATGTTAAAGCAAACATGGGGGGTTGTGGCTGACAAAGTTCGCAGATGACTGCAAACTAGGCGCCATAGTCAATACACCAGCGGACACATACATCCTACAAAAAGGCCTCACAGAAACGGACAACTGGTGCCGGAGTCACGGCCTTAAACTAAATGCCAAAAAATGTATAGTCATCCCCTTTGGGAAAAACAAAGTACCCACAAATTATCACATAGACAGCAACCCACTGAGTACGGAAAAACTAATCGGAGACCTAGGGACCCAAGTCGACAGCGTCCTCTCATTTGACACCCACGTTGCCAAAGTGGTTAGAAAAACATTCTACCTTGCACACCTCATCATGAAGGGATTCACATCCAGATCCAAGGATGTCATGGTACCCCTATACTCCTCCCTCATCAGACCCATGATTGAGTACAATGCTCCATTTGGTACCCCTATACTCCTCCCTCATCAGACCCATGATTGAGTACAATGCCCCATTTGGTATGTACCTCACCCGGCATTTGCAACAGCTGGAGAGACCACAAAAGTACCTCACCAAGAGGATCAAGGGTCTCCAACATATGTCTTATTCTGCCAGACTAAAGAAACTCCAGCTCTATTCAGTAGCATACCGCCTGCTCAGAGGTGATCTCTGCCTGACGTACAAGGCCATGTCCAATCAGGAACTGATGGACATGCTCCACCTCAAAAAAATCCAAATCCATCAGGACCACGAGAGCTAAAGACTTAAACCTCGGCACAAGTATGAATAGGACATGCTGGAGGGATAGATTCAGAGCCCCTCACTGACTCTCTTCAAGAGAAATCTTGATGAGTGGATGGGAGATCGTAAGTTTACCCCAGGGGTCACATCTGTGTCACTACTAGACAGGGGCACAGTAAACTAATTATATTATATAAGGGGACCTTCATTGTGTCACTACTTGACAGAGGCACAGTATTCTAAATCTATTCTGTGCATTTTTGTACCATGTCATGGGGTGGCGAAAGCCACATCACTATGGCTAGGCTTACAAATGCCCCAGGCCAGATAGCCTAGTACTAAACTATGAAACTATGAAATAGACTAGTTCAAGCTGGGGCACAGGACTGACTGTCAGACTTTGTTCCTATACTTGAAGGAGGGGGTTGGGCACTGGTTAGGTCTCTGGCAGTAATGGCTGTTGGTAGTATAAGGCAGCGGTATTTTGGGAGCAGCTGGTAGAGTGCAGTGGAATCATGGAGTATAGGGGCTTTCATGAAAAAAATAATACAAAGTCTGATCAACAGGATTTGATCTTTTTGCTAGGGAATTTAAGGAAATTTTGAAAAGCATCAGTCCTCTCTCAGAATTGCTATAGGTTGATACAGTAGCTTTTAGATTGTAGCGAGGATGCTGTCCTAGTGAAAGGGATTTTCGGTCATATGTAGAGAATTTAAATTGCAAGTTAAAAGCAACGTAATCATGGGATGTTCATCGTGTTACCCTGCTGCAGTCATCACACTTGGGTTATCCTGTCGTCAGGCAGTCCCGCAGTCGGCCTGAATTCCAAAGTCTTGGTCCGGCGTCGGTTGCTGTCGCTTCTTCCCTGACGTCAGTGCGCCAGGGGTATATAAGAGGCATCCAACGCCATTTTCTCCAGTCTTTCTTGCCGCGCGTTGCCAGAAGCAGAAGCAGTTCGCAAGTGCCGGTCGGCCGACACCTGAGATTTTCAAATCGAATTTCAGTCCGAAGTCTTCAAAGCTAAGTACCCCATTGGGGAACCTTTTCTTGCCTCAGTCCGATGTCAGAAAAAGTTAACAATTGTATTTCTTGTGGGAAGCAAATACCTCATAAGGACTTTCATTCTTATTGTATACCTTGCCTAGGCCCAGACCACGACATCACTGGTTGTCGGTTTTGTGCTAGGTTCAGTAAGCGAACTATAAAGCGATGCTTTGATTTCACACGACTCTACTTCGGTAGGAAATTTAATTACACTATGCCGTCAGAGCAACCGACTACCGGCGTGCATAAAAAATGCAAAGATAAAGACAGGCAGCCTAGATCCAAGCCAGACTTCGAGTCCTCGGCTGGGCTGGTCGCCGGTTCTCCGGTTTTCAGTGAGGCGCCTACGCAGCCCCTGGCGACCGCAGAATTGCAACCCCAGACCGCTTCGGATTCTCAAGCAGAGAGTTCTAGGCCGACGCAGCCATTTTCTTTAGGCCCTACCGACAACATTGCAGAAGGAGAAGCCGGTGCTGTGGAAACACCTTCGGTTACAGAAGGTGTCTTCAGACCGACTACTCTCACCATAAAATCTTATGCTAAGCTTAAGACTCCTCTAAAACCAAAAAAGACTGCACATCAGTCTCCAGTTCAAGGCCCCATGCCTAAGAAACAGATGCTTAAAATGGCTGAAGATTTGATTTCTTTAATCATGGGTCCCCCCCCCCCCACCACCAAGACAAAAGGCCTATACAAGAGGAGGATTATGCCTCCTCTGATCAAGTGTCTATTTCCTCAGGCTCCTTTGAGGAACAGGATTACTCCTTTCCCCCTTATGAAGATTCTGATGCTGAAGATTCCATTCCCTCAGCTTCTCCCCCTGAAGACTATTCCTTTGGGGAAACCTTACATACCATGAGGGAACATTTCCACTGGGAAGGTCAGGACTACTCCGACTCAAAAAAAAAGGCCCTGAGAGTTTCTTTTACTCCCCCAGCACAGACCACTTGCTATCCCTCCAGTTTTAGACATTGGGGATGATGTTTACTTAGAGTCTAGTCTAAATCCAGATTCTCTGCTTCCTGCTCCAGCCAAACCAGACAGATAGATATTATAGAGTGCCTGACTCACACAAATTCCTTTACAAAAGCCCTGTTGCTGACCCAGAGACAATCTCCCAGTGTCCCAAAGGGGCTAAGGCTTCTATGGCTAAAAATCCTGTACCCTCTGAAAGGGACTCCAGAGCACTAGATAGGTGGGGGAAGAAAGTTTACACCTCAGCTACTCTAGCTATGAGAGCACTAAATTGTCAATTTCACATGCTGAAATACCAGCAATTCTTTGTCTCAAATAAAACAAAAGATGAGCACGCATCCTCAACAGTCTGAATTCAAGGAAATGCAGGATCTGTTGCATGCAGCTGAACAGGTGGGCAAACATACTTTACAATGTGGATTTGATTCCTTGGAAGCTTCCTGTAGAGCAGCTGTTACTGGGCCCGTTATACGTAGGCATGCTTGGTTAAAGGAACAAACTCTGCCTGATCATGTTAAAGCAAAGTTACTAGATGCACCCTTACAGCAGGATGTCTTGTTTGGAGTTAAAGCAGAAGAGGTTTTAAAGAAAATGGAGGAAAAGGCAAAATCTATGCAGATGGCCAAAGATTTCTTACAGGTACAACCCCCACGCTTCAGCAGAAATTGGCCAACAAAAAATTGGTCCTTTCCAGCTTCTGACAGACCACAGAGGGGTAAATACAGACGCCCAAGGGGCAGAGGTCAAGCACAAATCCCTTACAAACCTCACCAATGGGGCACTGCAACACAGAAGGGATGAGAAGACCGGTCCCAAACTACTAGAAGACAAGCACAATGACTTAAACCTCAAACTGCCAAGCAAAGCTCTCTCGGCAGCTTCCTTGGGAGGAAAATTAGCACTTTTTGCAGACAACTGGCGCATTATCACAAAGGACAAATGGGTCCTAGACATTATATCACAAGGATACAGATTCCATTTCCACACCTTGCCAAGGATAAAAGGAATGCCAGACCTGCCACAAAATCAATCGGCAGAGGCACAAAAACAAATTACAGCTCTCATGGACATGAGCCATTCAACTGGTACCTACACAGGAGCAAGGCCAAGGATTTTACTCAAGGCTCTTTCTAGTCCCAAGAAAGGGCAATGCTTGGAGACCCATTCTGGACCTTTCGATTCTAAACACCTTCTTGCAAGTACCCAAATTCAAGATGCTAACACTACAGCAGCTTCTTCCCATGTTGGGCAAGAAAGCTTGGCTAGTAACGTTGGACCTCAAGGAGGCATACCTGCATGTCCCTATCAGACAAAATTGCAGAAGATACCTCCGTTTCATTGCAGGTTCAACCCATTACCAATTCTCTGCACTGCCCTTTGCCTTATCTACTGCGCCCAGGGTCTTCACAAAATGTCTGGCACCAGTAATTGCATACTGCAGACAAAGAGGAATTCAAATATACTCATACCTGGATGACTGCCTCATCCAAGCAGAAAGCAAGGACATTCTCTTACAACATCTGGCTTTTGTAAAACACCTTGTAAGTTTCCTAGGGTACACAGTAAACGAAAAGAAATCAAAACTAGTGCCCTCACAAATAATGACATTCCTGGGTGCCAGCTTGAATACAACGGCCCAGATGACTTATCTGACGCCAGGCAAACAACTACAACTAACTCAGTACTTCAGAATAATGGCAATAAAGACCCAACTCCCTGCAAGAAAAATTCTGCAGGCCTTGGGCTTCATGGCATCGTGCATACTACTAATACCATTTGCAAAGCTGCATACGAGGAAATTACAATGGTACCTGAAAAGCGTATGGACTCAACACAGCCACAGCTTGGAAACAATGATACCTCTCATTCCCTGCCTTCAACAGGAGTTTCTATGGCGGTCACAGGCATGTCACCTCAACAAGGGTCAGCCTTTCACCTTACCCCCAGCCAGGCAAACTATGACAACAGATGCATCGGACTATGCCTGGGGGGCACATATGTCAGGACAGTGCGTTCAAGGCATATGGACTGCAGATCAAAGAAATCTGCACATCAATAAAAAAGAAATGCTAGCTGTACAGAATGCTCTGACGGCCTTCAATGACCTCTTACATCCAGGACAGCTTATAATAAGGACAGACAACACCACAGTAATGTGGTACATAAACAAGCAAGGGGTACACACTCCTACCCTCTATGCAGGCAAGCAATGACATTGTGGAACACAGCACTGGCTTGCCAAGTTCAATTACAAGCTCAATTCCTGCCAGGAAAAAGGAACACATTGGCAGACGACCTAAGCAGGAACATCATGGATCCCCACGAGTGGAAACTGGATCCACAAGTATTTGCAATGATAACTCAAAAATGGGGGCGCCCGAACATAGAACTGCCAACCCCCAAAACTATCAGCTATCAAAATGTTGCACCCGGACATTTCACCATCAAGCTTGGAAAGTGGACGCACTCTCATTCAGTTGGAAAATGCTGACAGTGTATGCCTTTCCTCCATTGCCGCTTCTCACAAAAGTGCTGCTGAAAGTCAGGATGGAGAGACCCCGAATGATACTCATTGCCCCAGACTGGCCACGCCAGCACTGGTACCCACTACTAAGGAACATGGCCCACGGCCCACCATGGATTTTACCACAAATTCCTCATCTGCTCACACAGCAAGACAGTCAGATTCTACACAGCCAGCTCAAAACCTTAAATTTGGCTGCATGGCACATCACCTAAGCAACCAGCCAGCTCCTCTTTCTGTTATGGATGTCATTCTGGAGGCCAGGAGGCCCAGCACCAGGAAAGCCTACTCAGACAAATGGAAAAGATTTTGTGCCTGGAACCAAGCTAAAGGCCAAAATACCCTTGAGCCGGACATACCTCAGATTCTACAATATTTAACTGAGATGTTACACAAAGGACTTTTTTTTTCATCTATTAAAATCCACACCTCAGCTATTTCTGCTCACTACAACACGGATCCTCCCTTATTTTCACATCCACTTCTAAGGCAGTACCTCAGAGGGGCCAAAAACATTAGGCCTCCCAGGACAGCACCAACACCAACTTGGGACCTCAACTTTGTTCTGGAAAAACCTTACGCTGCCACCTTTTGAGCCAGCTTTCTCAGCTGATTTAAAGTTTATATCATGGAAGACTGCCCTGCTGCTAGCAATTACTTCAGCCAGAAGAGTCTCAGAGCTACAGGCACTAATGGCAGTAGAACCTTTCCTCATTTTTCATCAAGACAGAGTTTCTCTACAAACTAACCCCTCCTTTATGCCAAAGGTGGTATCCAGTGTGGCTCTAAATCAAACCATCCATTTACCCACCTTCTTCCCAAATCCACAGAACAAAGGAGAAAGACTCTTGCACTCCTTGGACATTCACAGGCAACTATGTTACTACTTGGATAAAACTAAGGTTTTCAGAAAATCTGACCAGCTTTTTGTATCCTATGCTACAGCATCACAAGGAAAGGCTATCTCAAAACAGACCATTTCCAAATGGATAGGACATTGCATACGTTTTTGCTACACCCATCATGGAAAACCAGTTCCTGCTAGCATAAGGCCCCACTCCACCAGGGCAGCAGCTACATCTGCAGCCTTCCTCAGGGGGGTGCCAACCAAGGATATTCTGGAAGCTGCAACTTGGAGTTCAGTACACACCTTCACCAAACACTATCACATACCACTTTACTCTAAGTCTAGAGCTGGCTTCACCACTGCAGTTTTGCAGGACCTTCTAGCCTCCTCTAACCCTGTTTGACTCCACCTCCCATCTTTAGCTTTGGGATTCAACCCAAGTGTGATGACTGCAGCAGGGTAACACGATGAACATAGTACAGTTTTGTACCTACCATAAGTGTAGATGTTCGAGTGTATACCCTGCTGCAGTCCAGGTTACCCTCCCTCCATCCCCTCTGAACTAACTGAAACCTTTTCAATACCTTAAAATCTGATACAACTTTTGTGGTGTATTTGCTTATAGCTGGAGGGATGTTTTGTTTGTGCTAAACTTTTATTATTGGTACTATCTACTGACCACCTTTTGGGGGGGCACCTGACATCTGGGGCAAGAAAAACTGAAGAAAATGGTGTTGGATGCCTCTTAATATAGCCCTGGCGCACTGACGTCAGGGAAGAAGCGACAGCAACAGACGCCGGACCAAGACTTTGGAATTCAGGCCGACTGCAGGACCGCCTGACGACAGGATAACCCAAGTGTGATGACTACAGCAGGGTATACACTCTAACATCTACATTTATGGTAGGTACAAAACTGTACTTTATGTGCGAACTTGGCAGGCTGATTTGGGCCAACGGTTTTCCACTGATGATGATCTAGCTTGTTGATATCTCTCTGTGCCACCAGATCCTGTAGTTGCACATTCTTTGATTGGCAGAGTCTTTGCCTTTTTTTCCTGAAAGACTGCATGAGATATTTCCAACTGCCAAGTACAAGTGCTCCATTTAAAAATACATTACAGTGTTAAGACAGTCTGTTAAAACACAAAACTCCTAGCTTTAAAATAAATTTTGTGAAGAGAAAAGTAACAAGACGTCAACAAATTGAAGAAAATGGAAGCCCCCCCCCCAAAGTGACCTTATCTGCTAAACAACAGAAAGTACAAGCTGTCCATTAATCCTTGAAAGCCTCAGAGGAATGTACTCTTTTGTGGCAGTAAAGCTCTGTAGAGCTTCGCTCCCAAGCATGTCTTTTAGTCAGCTTAGCTTGAGCTGCCTGACAGTTTGAACACATGGAAGGTACCCTGAAGGTTTGGAAACTGGCCAGCTGTTGTATTCTTGGCAGAATGTAACCTGTATAGCTAAGACTACTGCAGCAGTAATCATTCAAACATCTGCAGTTATGGCAAGTTCAACTTATATAATTGTACTTTCTTCAGCAGTGGCTTATTTAATGGGGTAAAGTCCACTCCTATAATGCAAAGAATTTTGTGACCATTGTAGATAGCATCTTTGCAACTTAATTAATTGAAGAGTGGGTGTGGGCTTCTTTAAGACCTAGAGGTTTAAAATATTCACACAGATAATGGCTTTCCCACCACCTTGTTTATAGTTTGTCAAATCCTAAGGTGGTGTATCCCTGCAGTAAGATTTCTTCATCTTCTATTTCTTGTTTAACCCAAGTGTATGTGGCCTCTAACATATCTGGGGGTGGTAGGCTATGCAGGCATGCACATCAGTAATTTTGTTTCTTATATTTGTAAGGTTAGCTGTGTATAAGTGGAGACTGTATGGTTTTGAGGGGATGACTGTTTTTGTAATGTGGCAGATGTTAGTGGTTGCAGGATCTGGGTTAGGATGGATGGATGTCACCTCATGTTTTTAAGTGAACAAAACTGGGAGAAAGTATAAGGGTGGTTGAATTTTAGCCTTGGTCTAGGTAAAGGCTTGTTGATTACACTGTTGTGGGTGTGCCACTTTATTTTGAAGAGGTGAACAAGAGACTTGGTGGGGGGGTCTGTTAACAGAAATGTGTAATGTTTGGGAAATGGCTGGGGTGGATATGGAGAGATGTATATAGAGTTAGGAGTTTGTAAGATACAAGAAAGGCAGCAGTTGTGAGGGATAATCATTTTTTACAGTAGTAGCATTGTAGATATGGAATAATGAAATTGAAAGACATGATAGAAGAGGAATGGTGAAGGTGAACAGTAAAATATATGGTAAAACTAGGGAGTAGTTAGAAGGAGGGATTATAAGAAGGTAAGAGGAAGAAATTATTGTAAAACTAGGAAGTACAATAAGGGTAGTTACTGGGAGGGTATGTAAAAGAAAAAGCAGAAGAATCTATTGGATGGTTGGAGAGGAAAAGAGGGGAGGGTTTTGCTTAAAGTCTGGTTGGCTGGAATATTGTATGAAGAAATGTGACCAGGAATATCACTAATTGTGTGTCTGCCAGAGGGCTGGGGAGTAGTTGGAGTTCTGATTGACACCAGGTACCATACATATAATGGAATGTGGGCTGGCTGGGAATTTGGGGGAGGGAAGGGAACAAAGCTGGTAGCAGCTCCCACGCCAGCAAGTGGTAATCACTGTGGGCATGCTCAGTGTGAAGATGACACACCGAGTTATCACAAAGGTAACTGCTATACAAGTTTCTTCTGCCTTTAAAATGTATTTAAAAATAAAAGCACATTACTTAACAAAAACAATGCATAGAACAGAGTAGATGTGTATCTCTGCAGCCTGAGGAAGTTGGAAAGCTGTGTTATCTTAGTTTACTCCGCGTCTGGGGAGGTATGGATGCACATAGGGGAAGTGGTATGAATTAAAGGGCTAGAAATTCTGAAAGTAAACCTGCAGGAAGGACTCCGAGCCTGTACTTAACATAACAGTGCAGATATTTATACTTTTACAAATACTCATTGTAGGGCATTTATTCCAGGAATAAGTTTTTTTTACAGAAATGTATCTTCTCACTTACGATGCACATCGTGTGTTGTATCTATTGAAGTACTTGGTCAGCCAGGATATGGAAGATGTGTGCGAGCAAAGTTATTCCATTTCCTTTGCGCTATACATGCCCTGTCTCAAATTTTAGCAGGGAGAAATCTATGGGCAAACTTGAGTCATGACTGTGCACTGAAAAATAGAGTGGAATTGGCCTACTTTTACAAGTTAGTAAGCAATTTGAGTGCTGTTTCCCTGCAAGTCTTATTTGTAATCTCACTGCAGATAATCGGTCAAGAGTGCCTTTAAACTCTTACTTGTAAAACTGCAAGTTATATAGTGACTTCTCAATAGTTTATTTTATTTTATTTATTTATTTTACATTTATTAACCGGGCTAGTCTAACTAGATATATTTCCATTTTCAGTAGAGGCCTGGGGAGAAAAGCTCCAGTAGTAGCAAATAGAAATTAAAACCAATATTGTTACAGAGTAAGTGAAAGGATTTCAATAAAAAGTACAAGTAATATTAAAATAGGTATTTTCAGTAGAAAAGTGACATAAACTATGATAAATTATTATACAGTATGATACATGAGGAATTTCAGTACATTAACAGGATAGAATACACACAGTACGTTGATTTGAGTTTACTAGTTACAGTCCTGGGTCCAAGGGGTAAGCAGTAAAGTTTTAGTAAATAAAGTGGGGAAAGGAGATATAAGTAGTGAAAGAAGAAGATTAGTCAGAGTTGCTGCAGGGGCATAACCAATGTGTTTTGAGGTGTCTTTTGAGGTTTTGTTTAGAGAGAGGCAAGGAAGAAAGTAAAGTTAGTTCATTTGGTAGTAGGTTCCAGTTTTTCCCCGCTATGTTAGAGAACAGGGAATTTCCAGCCAAGTTGTTAGACTTGCTTATGCTAGCTAGCAGTTTGTTAGAAGAGCGTAGTGAATTAAGATTTTTGTAGGGGTTTATGAGTTTGGAGAGTATAGGAGTGCTGTTAGGTTGGTAGAATATCTTGTGGGCAATGGTGACTTGGAAAATATCAGATGGTTTTGTAGTTCAAGTCAGCCTAGCTGCAGTAGATTCAGACAGTGGTGAGTTCTAAAGTGATTGCCAGTGGCAAATCTGGCGATGTTATTATAAGAATTAGCTAGTTTGATAACATTATTTTTCTTTAGGTTAGTATATATGGCTGAGTCTTATAGAAGAGTTGAGATTAAGTGGGAGTGAGCAATCTTGGTTCTGGCTGTTGGAGTTAAGAAAGGTTTGATTTTGTATAAGGAGCCTATTTTTCTGTTGACTGTTTTTATGGTGGTGTTTATATGGCTATCAAAATTAAGGTTATTGTCAATAGTAATTCCTAACAGTTTAGTGGTAGAGTCGGGGGATATAAGGGTGCCATTATTGGAACTGACTGAGAAATCTATGGCGGAGGACTTACTACTGGGTGTAAAAGAGTAGGACCTTAGTTTTTTTAGCATTGAGAAGGAGGCAACGTTTCGAGAACCATGCCTCTACTATGTTAAATACCTTCTGAGTTAGAGAATGTAGTTCTGATGGGGAGTTTGCTGAATATATTAGCGTAGAATCATCTGCATATTGAATGCAACTGGCTTGAGGAATTCCTACATGGAGGTCATTGATAAATAGTGAGTAAAGAAGAGGTCCTAGACTAGAGCCCTGAGGGACTCCAAGGGTGACTGGCAGGAGGGATGATATATTATTTTCCCAGAGAACTGCCTGTTGCCTATTGCTGAGGGTAGGTCCTGAACCATTGAACAGCCAGAGAGTCAAGGGAAAGGGATTCAGGAATGTTTATAAGAAGGGTGTGGTTTACCATGTCAAAAGCTTTTGAGAGGTCAATAAAGTGCAGATGAGAAGTTGTTTTTATTGCGATTTCTATTGATGGCATCTGTAAATGATAATAGGGCAACTGTGGTACTTTGTGATGGCCTAAAGCCATGCTGGCATTTAGCTATTATGTTATGTTGAGAGAAATGGTTTAATAGTTGACGGTGGATGCATTTCTCCATAATTTTTGCTAAGGGTGATAAAAGAGCTATTGGCCGGTAGTTAGAGTAATCATTTGAGTTACCACCTTTATGTAGGGGGATAATATGGGAGATTTTCCAGATGTCTGGAATGGTTCCCTCCTTAATGGTTCTATTTATGAGGATGGATATAGGATAGGCAATTACTTTGGCTGCTTTTTACAGGTATTCAGACGGTAGCTGGTCAGCAGAAGGAGTGCAAGGCTTAAGTTTTTGGATGAATTTGTAGATGAGTGTGGTAGAGATGGGTTGCAAATTGAATGTTGGTAGAGAGCCAGGTATGGTGGTAGGAAGACTTGAGTTATTTGGGGTTACTTGACTGGCTAGCGATTGTATGGTCTCTGTGAAGAAAGTATTGAAGGCATTGACAGTTTGATGGGGGGTATTTAGATTGGCCCCTAGTGGGGTAGGTGTACGAGAGTGCCCTGGGAGAAGGAGTTTACTGATACTTGACCAGAACTTCTGAGGATTATTTTGGTGAGTTTGCTGTAGTTTGCAGTAACAGTTCTTTTTGTCCGCAAGTATTGTGCTAATACTTACAGACAAAATAATGTAATAGTTAACTTTCTGTGTCTGAAACTGGAGTTCTACATGTAATATTGCCATGCACAGATGTCATCATTGAGACAAATAACAATTAGATTAATTGTGTTAGTTCACATTTGCATGCATCAGTTAATTTAGCCATTCACAGAATTTTGCATTTCTCAGCAAAAATAAAAAGTTCAATTTCAAAACTATTCCAGTATTTTAATAGGTATGATAAGCAATAACATGCTACACTTGGATCCAGTAACATGGCATAAGCATCAAAATAAATTACATTTACTAACCTTTTAAAATAACCAGTGCAGAGTCTGCAGGCTACATGGATCTGTGTAGGTTAGCAGCTGGGTGTAAACATAGGAGTAGGTCAGCAATTTCAGTGAGCTAGCTGCTAACAGAAAAGGTAGTAGGGGCTAGAGGGGTGAATTGGACATGCAAGGTGAAGATGGGCTTATTCAGGGAATTGTATTGCAGATTTACTGTCTGTACTTCTGAGCTCCCAAACCAGCAGGAGGTAATCATCTGTAGTCTTTAATCACCATAAAGTACACACGTTTGAGTATTGATTTTGTAGACTAAAGTTGGGTTCCTTCTTCAAGAAATGTTGCTTTAAGTTAATTTTTTTTGTAAAGTAGCTGTACTTTGTTGTCTTGCTTTCTTCTTTTACATGTGTGTATTTTTCTTATTAGGTAATATTCAGCAAGTTTACTGACTTGATTCCAAAAGAAGTTCTAGAGGAGGATGATCCTTCATTACAAAAGCCAGATGACGAATCAGTTCGAGAGGTAAGGCTGAAAGTTTGACACTACTTTCCTGACTGTGATTTTGATGTTGGATTGAACATTGGAATGCAATGTGTGAAGTAATCAGGTGTTGATAATACATTGAACTGTTGTAAATGTTAATAGGCATAGTCAGGCTGTAGACGAGAAATGCTTTGTGAAACATCTGCAGAGTACTAAGACATGAGACTGGCTCTTCAGTTATCATGCACTGTATTCAGTTTGCAACTACATCACTACTCTGCTGTGAAGTCAGTAAAACCCATAAGCCAGGAATAATAATGTGCATTGATTATGATATACTGAGCAAGTAATGTGAAAGACAGGGTGAAAAGCTACATGGCAAGCAGACACACAGCTGTACCTGTGTATCCCCGGAGTTCACAATGCTATAGACCCAAGCTTGTGAATGATGTATTGTGTGAGGGGGAAGAACTGAGACTATCAGAGACAGTTTCCCTCGGGGCAAGACAGTCTCTCTATAGCAGTGCTAGTTTGGCAGATGTTCTGTAGTACTGCAGTTTACCAGCCTCACAGGAGATGGTCTACATAAAATATTTGGCTCTACATAAAATATTTATAGGAGCCTGATCACTGATCAGCCATCTGGAGTAGAGGGCCATTGTGTAGAAAGATGCGCATCTTGTCTGCTCTGAACATTTTTGAAAAGGGCCCCAATAGACAGGGGTTCAGCTTCCTGTTTAACTGTAAGGGAAAAATATAAAAAGTATGTAGGCTTGTGTGCATGCGTGTGTCTGTATACAGGTGTTCTTAAAAAATAAATAAATAAATCGTTGACAGGAATTAATTGAAAACATAATATAATGTTGACACTGGCACAAGCTCCAAGAGATATCCTTGGAGCATGCAACTTTTAAAGTCTTTTTGTTTGAAGGGGGGGCAAGCCCCCCCCCATATCCCCGTACTACACAACTCTGAGATTGCACACTACTCAGGAAAGGGGGTGTTGCTCAACCCTGTTAATATAGTGATATTGCACAACTGTCGCAAATCATTTTGATGACCAAACTGAGTCAAGAAAAGAGATGTCAACTGTAATTACAATGAACTGAAGTAATGGTTCCTATATGTAGTGTGTGTATATATGTGTGTGTATATGTGTATATGTGTGTGTGTGTGTGTGTATATACATACACAGGTATGTATGAAACTACATCATGTTAAGTTGTCTATCTCGCCTTCATTCTTGCTGGTTGGGTTTGGAGCCGATCCTCGGCTCCGACTCGGCCATCTTCAAAAGCCCGAGAGCTGCATACTGGCTCGAGGCCACCCCATATCCCATGATGTTTGGCGCTAGATACCCAGATCTCGTTTGCCGCTTCTGCTGTGAAGTTGTTTTACTGGCTCAGGTCATATATTTTCATTATTTACTCATTTTTTCATAAAAATTTTTAGCTTGTTAGTGTAGATTGTTTATACTAGTTAACCTTTCTATATATAGATATATATATTTGTAGTATCTATAATTCTTTCTTTACTTTCCCCTATCCCTTCAGAAAACTCATTTTAGTTAGAGAGTTTTCCCCTCCCCCTTCCTTTTCTTAGGTAGCCGTTTAAATTAGAGGCTAACCTTTTTCACTTTCTCTATTCCAGAAAAAAAAAAAAACTTTTAGATCTTACTTAGTTAGTTTTGTTTAGCTTATCTTTATACAATATTGTCAGTTCTTGGCTGTGTTTTGGGTGTCTTAACTGTGTGTGTGGTAGTAGTTACATCCGAATTTCTTTAGTCTGTTGTCCTTGATTTTTTTCCCTATTCCTTTTCAGGGATGTCCAAGGATACCAAGGTGTCCGGATTCAAGAAGTATGACTCATGCTGTAAGAAGATGTCTCTGACAGATGGTCACACTTCTTTTGTCTATTGTCTCGGCGCCATGCACCTGCAGGACTCTTGTTCGGTTTGCCATATTCTGCCCAAGAGTCCTGCAGGAGCGTAAAAATAAGTTAATCCTACGTGGATTACTTAAACAGGATTCAAGGGCTAAGACTCTAACCTGTGAAGGCCTCTAAGCCACCAAAATCTTCGGCTCCCAGTTCGGAGCCGTCGATGGCTGAAGCTGTTCCTTCAGCCTCGGTTCCGGCTGAAACAGATTTACCTGTCTCCCAGTCGGTTCCGACTCTCCCTTCGGAGCCAAAGGGGAGTCAAAAGAGATCTAGGTCTCCTTCCCTGGAGTCTGCTCTGCTCCAATTGGAGCACAGTCATCGGTCCCACTCTTCTCGGTCCTCAAGACTATCCAATCATGGTGTGGAGAGAGTGGTCAGTAGGCTGTTAAAATCGCAGGCCCTAGCAAAAATGTTGTCCAGCCCCTCTCATCAGGTGTCTGCTCCATCCATATCTGCAGTTATTCCTCCTCCGTCTCCTTCCTTGAGCTCGGAGCCGGAGTTTGTTGGGGTTCGGGTCGTGGAACCGTCGGCACCGATACATTCTGCTTCGGTTCCGTTGTCAGCTCTGATCACTTCTTTGGTACTGTCCTTGGAAAGGTCTGGGTGCCGAGACTCCCTCGTCGGCTCCGAGAGGGCGAGTGGCATCGGACCCTTGTCCGACCCCATTCTCCCTCTAGGAGCTTCTGCGCAGGTGAGCTCGGCTCCTACATCGGCTTTGGAGCCGTCCCCCTCGGTGCGGAGAGAGATTCCAGTCTCTTCAGAACCGGAGCCTTCTCGGCATCCGAGCAGGGACACCTTCGAGGTCATGAGGAGTGTGCTGGCCCCTGAGTCAGCCCCACGATCACCCTACCGGCTCCTCCCACTATGGTGCCTGCGTCTGCCTCTGTCCCTCCTCCAGACCCCAAGAGTGGGGAACCAATGCTCCAGGGCACCCCATTGGGTATATTTTCCTCTTCCGAGGCCTCCCCTGATCATTCAGAGGAGCCACCTCGTAAGAGGAAATGCAAGAGGAAGCATGTTGACTCCCCTGAGTCTGTCACATCAGATACCGACTTGGAGGATTCAGAAGGGTCCCCGAGATCCCCCCTCTGAAGATGTCTCCTTCTCAGACATCCTTGAGATGCTCAGGCAGAGGGGGAACTGGACTACCCTAAGGCCCTCCGAGGATGAGTCGGTATTCCTGGATGCGTTTGGATACTGACCTTCCACCTCCTGGTTGTCTCTGCCTTTCAACCCACTGATGTCCGTGGTGGCTCGGAAGGCATGGTTAGCTCCAGACACAGTGGAACCCACCCCCAGAAGACCCGCTAAATTCATAACGGCACCACAGGATAAACAGTTTTTGACCAAAGGTGTCCTTGTTGATGCCATGGTGGTAGCGGCAGCCACAAAGAAGGAGTTGGCTGAAACTTCTTCATCTGTCCATCCCCCTAACAAGGAGTCCAGGACTATGGACAGATATGGGAAGCGGATGTTCTCTTCAGCGACCTTTTCTATGCAGTCTCTGAATTATTTGTGCCACTTTACCCGCCTTCAAAGGGATCTCCTTAAAGAGCTTGGAGATACCCTCCAAGATCCATTAGCTGAGGGTCCCGGGCTAAGGCAGCCTCCCAGCTGGCGACTCTTAATTCAGTGGTGAACTCCTCCATGAGGCTCATTTCTTATGCAGCCGATGGTGCGAGTAGAGCCGCAGGCACAGGTGTTGCTCTAAGGAGACACGCTTGGATGCGGCTATGTAACTTCGCTGAACCTTTCAGCGCGTCTTTCACCAACACCCCCTTTGATGGTTCCTCTCTTTTTAGATCACAGGTGAAGGACACCCTTACCAGGTGTGAACAGGAAGGCAAGACTCTCTCTGCCGTGGGAGTCCATTTTTCCACTCCTTCCAGACCATATCCCAAGGGTCAGAAGAGTGGAAAGATGTGGTTCTGGAAATCTCAGGGAGCCTTGCCGGACACACGTGGCGAGTTCCCATCCAGGGGCAGAGGAGGGAACAATAATAGACGTCGCCCTCGTGGCAGAGGGGGTCTGCAAAAACAGGCCAGCAGAGAATCCTTCTCTGAGAAGTCCTCCCACCATCCCTGAAGGGTTGCCCGACTGCCCACCTCCGGAGGCAGTCGGGGGAAGATTATCGCTGTACCCAAGAGCCTGGCAAGCCATAACACAAGACAAATGGGTACAGTCAGTTATATCCGGAGGCTGCAGAATACCCTTTGTTCGCACTCCTGTAGTGTCAAACAAGTCCCTTCCAGATGTTCCACCCAATCTAAGGGATCAAGCAGTACAAGAAATTACAGAACTGCTAAGAAAAAGGGCCATCCAGCAAGTCTCAGCAGACCAGCAAGGATCCGGAATTTACTCAAGGTTCTTTTTGGTACTGAAAAAGACTGGAGACCCATTTGGATCTCAGCAGACTGAACAGGTCTGTACAAAGAACAAAGTTTCAGATGGTCACGCTACAGTCTATTTTGCCCTTTCTGGGTCAGGACAATTTGATGTGCTCTATAGATCTTCAGGATGCGTACTACCATGTCAAAATGGACAGACGCTCCAGAAGATTCCTTCACTTCCGGCTGGGAGCCAGCCATTACCACTTCAGAGCTCTGCCCTTTGGTCTCACCACAGCCCCCAGGGTGTTCACCAAATGTATGGCAGTATTAACCGCTCACCTGAGACGACAAGGATTCCAGGTGTTTCCATATCTAGATGACTGGCTCCTTACTGCTACCACCAGGCATCACCTTCTGCGAGCCAGAGACTACACTATCGAGACTTGCTCCAGACTAGGTATCTCAATAAATTTCAAAAAGTCTGCATTGTTGCCCTGTCAGTCTATCACCTTTATAGGCGCAAATTTAAATACAAAAGACATGTCAGCGAGCCTTCCACCAGACGGGGTATTAGTGATTCGTCAACATGTGCAGGTCTTATTAGCATGCAAGAGAATTCAAGCCAGGTTCGTCCTCCAAACTCTAGGTCTCATGGCAGCAGCGATCATACTTGTTCCTATAGCTCGTTTTCACATGTGGATCCTCCAGTGGCTGCTTTTCACCCAATGGTCCTTCCAGCAGCTTCCCATGTCTCACATGATCATGATTACAGAAGCATGCAAAAAGCACCTTGCATGGTGGATGGTCTCCACATCAGTACCCCTAGGCAGACCATTTGTACCCCCCCCCCCAGTTGCTACAGTTACCACGGACTCTTCCCTGATCGGGAGGGGGGGCATTATCAGGGCAGGACAGTCCAAGGCACCTGGCAACCTCACGAGTACCACCTGCATATAAATGTCTTGGCGATGAGGGCTGTGCTTCTAGCATTGCAAGCTCTTCAGGAACCTCTTCCTACCGGGACCATTGCAATTCAAACGGACAATATGTCAGTAGTGTGGTACATCAATAAGCAGGGCGGAACCAAGTCCTACCCCCTATGTCGAGAAGCACTTGGACTCTGGCATTGGGCAATCTTTTCCCAACTGTTTCTGATCGCAACGCATATCCCAGGGAAGTCCAACGTCATAGCAGACAGGCTGAGCAGAGCAATTCTCATGCCTCACGAGTGGTCTCTGAATCAAGTAGTTGCGGACCAAATATTCCTCAAATGGGGCCAGCCTTGCTGCGACCTTTTTGCCACCCCCCTTCAACATCAAGTGCAACAAATTCTTCTCTCTCCTTCCACTTCCCGGACATTCCCCCAGAAACGCTGTAGTCCACAATTGGCCTCAGGGACTTCTTTATGCATTCCCTCCGTTTCCCCTTATTCCAAAACGAATACAGAAAGCTACCATTTTGGGCTGCAAAATGATCCTCATTGCTCCTTACTGGTCTCGACAAATATGGTTCCCGTTCCTGCATCATCATCTTCTCGAGCAGCCTTGGAATCTGGACCCAGTTCCAGACCTTCTGATCCATAATCGGGTGGGCTGCACCAATCCCTGCAATCTCTCCAGCTTACTGCTTGGTTGCTCCACTTCCAACCTTAGCCAGGCTTCCAGATATCTCCCCGTCTGTGCGGGAAATTATTTTATCATCGCACAAGTCTACCACTAGAAAAACTTACGGTAGTAAGTGGAAACGTTTTTCTTCCTGGGCAGAGTCTAAAAGTATAGACCCCTTTTCAGCCCCTATAAACCACATTTTGGATTTTCTTGCGGAGCTGTTTTATTCTGGGTCCGCTTCCGCTACAATTAGAGTTCAGTTAGCTGCCATTTCGAATTTTCACATTGGCCTATCGGGGAAATAATATGTCGCATAAGCTATGTAGAGCCTTTCTCAAAGGGACCACTCTGCTCAGGCCCCCAGTGAGAGTTCCTCCACCTCCGTGGGATCTAAATTTGATTTTAGCTTCTCTAATATTGCCTCCGTTCGAACCTGCAGCTTCTTGTTCCCTGAAGTTTTTATCTTGGAAAACTCCCTTTCTAGTAGGCATTACTTCAGCCAGAAGAGTTTCGGAACTGCAGGCTCTTTGTACCCGTCCTCCGTACCTAGTGTTCCACAATGATAGGGTTGCTCTCAGGGCTAATCCTTCTTTCCTTCCTAAGGTCCCTTCAGAAAATAATTTGAATCAGTCCATAGACTTTCCTGTGTTTTTTCCCAACCACTCCAACAAGGCGGAATATAAGTTGCATCAGTTAGATGTTCACAGGCAACTACGTTTCTATTTACAGAGAACTAAGGATATCAGGAAATCGGACCAACTTTTCCTTTCTTATGCTGAGGTAAACAAGGTCCTCCAGTCTCAAAAGTAGCCTTGTCCAGGTGGTTGACTTCTATCATCACATTTATCTATCAACTGAGGAATAAACAATTAGCTGTTAAACCAAAAGGTCACTCCACCAGGGCTTTAGCAACTTCGATGGCCTTTCAGGCTAGGTTGCCAATGGAATCTATTTGTGCTGCGGCTACGTGGGCTACCCCACATACTTTCATTTCGCATTATAAGTTGGATGTGGTTTCCAGAAACAGAGCAGATTTTGGTTCCACTGTTCTGAAGAGTTTGTTCTGATGAGCCACCCAGGATTTTAGGTGCTAGGGATGCTGTCCCAACCAGCAAGAATGAAGGCGAGATAGACAACTTAACATAAAGAAGTTATGTACCTACCATAAGGTTCCGTGTTAGTTGTCTTCTTCTCGCCTTCTTTCTTGCTTCCCACCCTCCAAGCCCCTATCCTTGTAGACCGAGAAGAGTTACTTATGTTTTTTTGTTTTTACTGGCTGAGTCTTCTCTGGCTATTCCTTTCTGTCTAGTAGCCTCTCTGGAGGTTTTATATATTCCAGGATAGGATCCTCTCCTTATTATGTCTGCAGTTAGACTTACCAAATGAGATCTGGGTATCTAGCACCAGGCATCATGGGATATGGGGTGGCCTCGAGCCAGTATGCAGCTCTCGAGCTTTTGAAGATGGCCGAGTCGGAGCCGAGGATCGGCTCCGAACCCAACCAGCAAGAAAGAAGGCGAGAAGAAGACAACTAACATGGAACGTTATGGTAGGTACATAGCTACTTTTTCTTCGTGTTTCACTGTTGCAGTCATTACATTTGGGTAATCTGCTGGTAGGTTGCCCTCAATCGGCCTGAATTCCAAAGTCTTGGGTCCTGCGTCGGTTGCTGTCTTCTCTTCCATGACATCAGGTCGTCAGGGGTATAAAACATGCAGCCAGTGCCATTTTCTTTAGTCTTTCTTGCCGCGCGGTGCCCGAAGCAGAAGCATTTCGCAAGTGCCGGTCAGCCAACTACAGAAATATTCGCGTTTGAGTTTCAGAACCGAGGTCTTAAATAAAGCTAAGTACCCCGTTGGGGAAACTTTTTTCTTGCTTTTTACCGATGTCAGAAAAAGTTAATAATTGTATTACTTGTGGGAAGCAAATGCCTCATAAGGATTTCCATTTATACTGTATTCCTTGCCTAGGCCCTGATCACAACGTGCCTGGCTTTCGGTTTTGTGCTAGATTTAACCAACGCACTATTAAGCGTCGGTATATTTTTGCATCTAAGTATTTTGGAAACAGATTTAACTACCCAGAGATGTCGTCGGATAGCAATCCAACTGCTGGAGTACATAAAAAATGCAAAGAAAAGGACAGAGAAAGGCAGTCGAGATCCAAAACCGACGAAGCTTCTCCTAAGCCAGTCGTCGGTTCGCCGGTACTCAGTGAGGTGCTTTTGCAGCCCCTGATACCCACTACCTTCAAGTCGCAGGCCTCTACCGACACCCGTGTGGAGTCCAGCATGCTGCAAGATACTCAGGGTATTGGACTGACAGATTTATCTTCCTCAAATGGGTCCGGAGCCACTGAGCAGGCACCGGCTTCTAAGGGTGTATTCAGACCTCAACATTTTTATATCAAACCGACGAAAGCTGCAAAACCAAAGGCAAAGACACCTTACAAAACTAAAAAAACGACGCCTGAGCCACGTGCACAGGCCTCTATGCCTAAAAAACAGATGATCAAAATGGTTGAAGACCTTATTACCTTGATCAGGGGTACCCATCCCCCTCCAGATAAAAGGCCTAGGCAAGACACTGACTATGAATCTTCAGATCGGGTTTCTATTTCTTCTGATTCCTCTTCTGATCAGGAATTATCTTTACCTCCCTATGAGGATTCTGATGTTGAGGAGTCTATTCCGTCTGCATCTCCTCCTGAAAATTATTCATTTGGACAAACCTTGCATACTTTGAGGGAGCATTTTCACTGGGAGAGTTAAGACTTCTCAGAATCAAAAAAGAGGCTCAGGGATTTCCTCCTCCTCCCTCAGCACAAGCTTTTAGCCATTCCCCCTGTGTTAGACATTGTGGATGATGTTTTTTCGGAGTCAAGCCTGACCCCTCTTTACCTCTGGCTCCCAGTAAGCCTGACTGGTATTACAGGGTCCCTGACTCTCATAAATTTTTATTTAGAAACCCTGCTGCTGATCCTGAAACTATTTCTCAGGGTCCTAAGGGAGGTAAGGCCTCAACAGCAAAAAACCCTACCCCCTCCGACATAGATTCCAGGGCACTGGACAGATGGGGAAAAAAGGTGTATACATCTGCAACCTTGGCAATCAGGGCCTTAAACTGTCAATTTCATATGCTTAAGTACCAACAGCATGTTATGGGATTGCTGAAACAGAAAATTATATTGATTTCAGAATGTGCAGAAAATAAGGAATTGCAAGAATTATTGCATGCAGCTGAACAGGTTGGAAAGTATACTTTGCAATGTGGTTTTGATTCTTTGGGAGGCCTCCTGCAGGGCCGCAGTTACTGGATCTGTGATTAGGAGGCATGCCTGGTTAAAGGAGCAAAACTTGCCTGATCATGTTAAAGCTAAATTGCTAGATGCACCTTTACAGCATGATTCTCTGTTTGGTAATAAGGCAGAAGAGGTTTTAAAGAAAATGGAAGACAAAGCTAAGTCTATGCAAACTGTTAAAGATTTCTTACAAGTGCAGCCACCTAGGTTCAGTAGACACTGGCCTACAAAAAATTGGTCCTTTCCACTGTCAGACAGAGCTCAAAAGGGCAAATCCAGATGCCCTAAGGGCTCCAGGTACCAGGCTCAAGACTCATACAGGTCAAAGCAATGGGGCGCATCCACCTCCAAATCTGGAGGAGATAAAGCGCAAACCTACAGAAAGCAATCCCAATGACTTCCCTCTGCCTACACCAAGCACTTCTCTTTTGGCAGCACCCATAGGGGGAAAATTAGCACTTTTTGCTCAAAATTGTCAGTTAATAACCCAGGACAAGTGGGTACTGAACATCATATCACAGGGATACAGATTCCAGTTCCACACTCTGCCACTGACAAATGGTTGGCCAAACCTGCCAAAAAACCAATGGGCAGAGGCACAGAAACAGGTTATATCCCTCATGGATATGGGGGCCATTCAGACAGTACCAGAACAGGAAAAAGGACAAGGTTTTTACTCAAGACTGTTCTTGGTACCCAGAAAGGGCAAGGCCTGGCGGCCAATACTGGATTTATCAATTTTGAACACATACCTGGACATTCCAAAATTCAAAATGCTCACTTTGCAACAGCTTCTGCCCATGCTGGGCAAGAATGCTTGGCTGGTGACTTTAGACTTAAAAGAGGCATACCTGCATGTCCCAATAAGACAGTCGTGCAGATGATACCTCAGATTCAAGACTGCCTACTGCGCCCAGGGTCTTTAAAAGTGCCTGGCACCACTAATTGCATTTTGCAGACAAAGAAGTATTCATATATATCCTTACTTGGACGACTGTCTCATTCAAGCAGAGAACAAGGACACTCTTCTACAACACCTGGCGTTTGTGAAAGGGCTTCTAGCATGCCTAGGGTACACAATAAACGAAAAGAAATCACAACTAGTACCCTCTCAAAAGATAACATTCCTGGGTGCAAGCTTGCATACAACTACCCAGATGGCTTACCTCACGCCAGACACACAAAGGCAACTGACTACTTACTTCAAACTGATGGCAACAAAAACCCAGTCTTCTGCAAGACAAATTCTGCAGGCTCTGGGCTTCCTGGCATCCTGCATCCTACTAATTCCATATGTAAGACTGCATATGAGGAAACTTCAATGGTACCTAAAAAGTTTATGGAGTCAGCATTCACACAGTCTGGAAACAATGATTCCTCTCATCCCCTGCCTGCAACAGGAGTTCCTATGGTGGGCAAAGGCCTGTCACCAAAACATGGGACGGCCCTTCACTGTACCCCCTGCCAGCCAAACCTTAACAACAGACGCATCAGATTATGCCTGGAGGGCCCACATGGCAGGAAGATGCATTCAGGGCATATGGGCACCAAATCAAATGCATCTACATATCAACCAGAAAGAGATGCTAGCTGTTCAAAATTCCCTAACAGCCTTCAAGGACTTATTTCATCCAGGACAACTACTGATAAAGACAGACAACACCACAGTCATGTGGTATATAAACAAGCAAGGGGGCACACACTCATACCCACTTTGCAGCCTAGCCATGGCACTGTGGGACACAGCTTTGACCTACCAAATAAATCTTCAAGCTCAATTCCTGCCAGGAAAACAGAACACTCTGGCAGACGATTTAAGCAGAAACCTTATGGATCCTCACGAGTGGAAACTAAATCCACAAGTATTCAGCATGATAACCAAGAAATGGGGGAGCCCAGAAATAGATATATTTGCCTCTCCTCAGAATTATCCATTGAAAAGATTCTGCACAAGGACTTATCACAGACAAGTATGGAAAGTGGACGCCCTATCCTTCAGTTGGAAAAACCTGTCTGTTTACGCCTTTCCTCCTCTGCCTCTTCTACCCAAGGTCCTCCTAAATGTCAGACAACAGAAGCCAAAGATGATATTATTTGCCCCGGACTGGCCCCACCAATACTGGTACCCAATCCTAAGGAACTTGTCTCAATACCCAGCTTGGACCTTGCCTCAAAGACCACATCTACTGTCCCAGCAAAACAATCTGATCCTGCACAATCAACTAC